>NC_132989.1:63560740-63863771 GCF_048564905.1 Vicugna pacos
TATGCATTTCTATGATAATCTTTCCTAATTCCTTCAGCATTTTTAATTACATCCTTTTTGAACTTGGGGCCTAGTAGACTAAGGAGATCTGTTTCATTATTTGTTCTTTCAGAGTATTGTATTTGTTCTTTTAATTGTGAGTGGCCCCTCTGCTTTTCATTTTACTTATATTTCTCTGACTCTGAATTTAGGAGAAACAGTATTCTACTATGGTTGAAGGGCTGTTTTTATGTGAGTCTGACCCTGCGTAGACTGTGTGAGTTCTTCAATATTTTGGATGTGAGGACTGTTTCTGGTATGGATGCTTGCCATGTCTTTCCTCTGGGATGCTGGCTATTGTCCCCTTGAACGGGGTGTGTTTGGTGTTGTGGTGACCAGAGCCTGCAGCAGATGTTGTATGGGGCCTCTTCTTTATTCTGTGGTTGTCATAGCCCTGTTAGGGACAGGATCTGCTCTCTAGTTGTTGGAGTAGAAACCTGTGTTCCTTGGCTATGACCTTCACAAATGTCCCTCTTTCCAGTTTTAGTTGAGACAGGTGGGCTAAAGGGGGCTAGATTAGGGGAAATGCTCTTTCCTCAGGCAGGATAAGGCTCTAAAGAACTCTTCTCCCCTGCATAGTAAGCCTTTGTTATGGAGAAAGTTCTGGGTATATTTCACATGGTTACTTCCCCCACCTCTAACCCTCAACACACACGCTCCCTTTTAGAGCTATTAGAGAATCAACCAAGGCTCATCACTGTGAGAACCTGGTGGGGTTCCTGAGGGTAAAATCCATAAAATCTTAGATACCCCTAAGATTTCAAGACTTCTAACTTTCACACTAGTCCACACTCAGTCTTCAGCAATTCATCAAAACTAGAATTTAAGTGTTCCCACCAGTTTATGGGTCCAGCAGCTTCTGCTACAAGTCCAAGTTTCCATCCTCTGGATTCACGTGTCTCTCTAAATTTCAAGGTGATAGTTTACCCTGTGAACTCAGTTTTCTTATGGGGCCACAAAAAGTAATTGATTTTCAGTTTCTTCAGTTTTTTTTTGTGTGTGTGTCAGGGTGGGAATAAGAACTTCAAGGTCTTTACACGTCAGTCTGAAAATCAAATTTATCCCAATTCACATTTTACTCTAAAGCATAAAAGATTTTTACTTGACCTATATCTATCCTACATCATCTAGTTCTCTGACTTTCACATATTGACCCTCAATAAATATTTTTGACCAACAGCAAATACTCTCCATACTGAAAATCATAAACAAGGCCAAATGTGAGCTAGTGTCAGAAACATTTTCTTATATATCCTGAACCACCAAAAAATAGATGTATCCAAATCATGATAATATAGATAAAAATATTTTATAATTTATCCTTTTAAAGACATATAATTTTCTGGCCTCATTTGCTTTTACTCACTTTGACCATAAAGTTGCCCTCTCACAGAAAAATTCTTCTTCCCCTGAGTTTGCACTGAACTTTACACATTTGAAATTTTGCACTACTCCCTCTATCAGAAATATATTCTCCTTTTTATCTGACAAATTTTTATTGATTCTTCCAGAAAAATCTTACTGAATCTAATAAAATATATCTCTAAAATCCTTCTTATACCTTTACCTATTCTTTCCTAATATTTAATTTCTGTGGTGCAAAAAGACTTTGAAGAGCTCAAGATACACAGGCTAGATCAAATATAAACTATATTAAAATATAACAAGGATTTTTATTGTTTCTAGAAAGAAGTTTAAACCCAATTTGTCAGTAGTAAATATAAGCTGTTTATTGGCCCTACTGTAACCTTATATAAGGGTATAGAATACAAAACTATCTCATAAATAAACATTGGTTCACTGGGAATCCAAATAGTGTTAGTAACATTGCTCTCTTGTTGAATCTCTTGTCCTTTATTAAAATGATTAACTACTTTATATTTGAGTACATTACATGAACTGTGAATAAATGATTCAGAAGAAATTATGACCTTTTGAGACCTTCTTGGCTATTTAGAGCATTGGATGTGATTCTCAGAGCTAATGTGTGAGAAGAGTAATTCACCAGCTATGATAGGCAAATGAAAGAAGTGATGAGCCTGAGATTTTAAATGATGTTCTAAGATTACCAAATGTGTATTTCCAGAAGTGGGGAATGACTCATCTTTAATTCTTAATACTTAAATGTATATTTTCCACATTCTTCCATATTTTACTTTTTTTGTTGATTATCATCATGTAAATGCTGACAATAGTTTTTATCTTTACTTTCATTCACTCCTTATATGTTTACTTTAGTGAAAAAAGCTAAAAATCAGGAAAAAGAACACTTTAATGGAGAAAACCTACCCAACTTTTCAGATCACTGCAACTACTTGCAGTGCTCATCAGTATTTTTGGCTCACTAACCAAAGGGATAACTGTTTGAATATGGTCTTTTTCATCATCCTTTACTACCTTCTTCCTTTGACTATGTCACTCTAGCAATGGATGTTGTGCCCTGCATTCTTTTCCAGTTGTACTACTAAGAAAATATGGAAACACCTTTCTCTTCTTAAGGAAGTATCATTGCATCATGAAGTTTCAGTGGGGGAGATGTGCACAGAATAAGCTCTCACACACACACACACACACACACACAAAGTCTAAAGGACTATTCTCTATGTCCTAAGGAATATCACCTAAGTACTATCCTTGATTCATCTGGATATTAGCTGTAATGATGTTACCACTCTTTGAATGCTGCAGTGATCATTGTAGGGGTATGATTTGTATCTAAGCAAAGATTTCAGTTTGTGGCCCTCTTGTGATATGATGACTCATGGTCATCTTAACATGTTCCCAAAGGCCAAAGCTCTCACTTGCTGATTTTTACACCTGAGAACCATTTGTCTTCTGTTGTCATTTTATAGCTACTGATGTCAATGTTAACGTTGCTGCAAATAGACATTGCCTCAAGAAAGCACACAAATCATTTCTGGTTAAAAGCAGACTATGTCTTTGCTAAAACTGCCTCTGCATCACTTGTCTATGAGAGTTGCTGACAGGATTATTTTTCATTTGTACACCTGGGAAAATAACTCTTCTACACCCTAAATGTCCTTTGAAGTCAGTATTAAACATAAATAGGGTGCCAAAAGAAATTACATTCTAATCTTTTATAATGTACTTAATAGTGTACTCTGATACAGTTCTAGTAAAAAAATTTTACAGAAAGCTGAATGGTACAAAACAGGCATTCTGAAATGCTGAGTGAGAAATAGATTAACACCTCTTTCACTATAGTAACATTTTTTATAGTGCTACAATCAAGAGTTTTTAAAAACTGAGTTTTCGTTTATGTCTCTTGGTAAATAAGTCAGTAATATAATTTTTATAAAATTTATTAGCAGATAGAATTTCTACCTTTGAATATGATTTCTTTCTCTTTCTTCTTTTGTTAGGAATCGTTTGAAAGTTACATCTCCTACTCTTCATCTCTTTATTCCCTATCTCAATATATTAAAAGTGAGTTTATCACAAGGGAATGAATTTCTGGCGCACTATTCCTAGGATTGATAAGTACATTTATAGACCAGGAAAAGGAAACAACAGAGAAGGAGAAACTTAAAGTGTAAAGAAGGGCAATTGATGAAGAACGACTCATGTCAAGTTGGGGGAAGACTCAAATGTGAAAAATAGCTAGAAAGGTCAGTCTTATTAAAGAAGGACACAATATTGCGGGACAGATACAAAATAACAGGGTAAGGGAGGACAGAAATTTTGGCAGAGAAGAGATTATGATCAAGGAAGTTAATATCATTTTTCTCTAATTTGTCAATGAATTAAATAAAGAAATTGACTGCAGTTGAGATAATCTATGGAGTTAAAGTTGTGGATATGAGATTATTAATTTTCATGAAGCTGTAATGAAATTCATGTGGATAGAATAATAACTGAACAAGGGTCAACTTACAGTTCACTGGAGAAATACTGAAATTTTGATTGAGACAGACAGTAGGGCTACATACCTTACACCAGGGGTCATACAAGTCTGCAAGTGGGAATGAAGAAATAAGACATTGATCATTACCCACACTGAGGACTAAGGAAGTGGGGAGGAGACTTCAATGAAAAATTGAAGCAATCATTAATTTTAGTAATTATTATATTATAAATATCTCTTTTTTTGAACTAATTTAAATAAGCAGTATATTCCGCAGAGAAGTTCTCGTGAAGTTTACTAAGTTTATCTGCCTAGACCTTCCTCTAGAATCAAATTAAATTATGGAATATGTGTAAGTGTACTTATTTATGATCAAGTATTCAAATAAATGGCTCTCTTTTAGGTACTTCTTGTTTTCATGTCCAGTTTTCTTACTACTTATCTTTGATATTCTGTATATGCCAACACTTAACACTTTATCCATTTCAATCTCCCTGATTGTATGTATTTTAATTATGAAAATATCTGTATATAAATTGAAAGTTTTATTCTTGTGTGATAGGGAGTCAGACAATGGGCTCTGAATGGTTTTCTTATTTCAAAATAACTAGATTCTGGGTAAAATCACTTTTTTAATGCATTTCTGGACTCAAAGAGAGTAAGAGAAAATTATCCAAACACACCCACAGAGGAGGCAGTCCAAGATGTCTACATAGAAAGATCCTGAACTCCTCTCCTCCCATAGACAAATTGAATCTACAGCTATACATAGAGCAACTTCCTTGAAAAAAGGTCTTAAAACTAATTGATCAGCTTCTTTACATCAGCAAAAGAGAAAAAGTCCACGTTGAGGTAGGTAGGAGAGGCTGAGACAGGGTCTTAACAAAGCCCCACCTCCAGTAGTATGACCTGCAGTCAATCCTGAGGGATCTCACAAATTCTGAACTTCTCCCTGGAGAGTGAAGGGTTTGTACAATGTACCAGGCACCCTAAAGCTTAAGACCTGAACTGGAGATATGAGCCCCTAAAACATCTGGCTTTGAAAACCATTAGGGCTTCCATCCATGAGACCCAAAAGGCTACAGCAAACTGAGAAACCCGTGGAAGTATCCCTTTGAGGGGGAGCTCTTATATGTCACTGATGCCCCAGTTTTTAAGTCTGGTGCCCTCTATTTTGTGGCTGCCACATAGGAAACATTCCTTGATTGCCTGGTTTTGGTGGCCAGGGGGCTTATGTTCCAAGGTCCAATAGAGCTGTAACAATCAGAAAGACAGTTCTTGGGAGGATACCGCCTCCAGGGTACTACAGAGACAACAATCTGAAACAGACCCTCAGTCTTTCTGTGGAAGAAGCCTACTTACTTGTTCTGGAGCTTTCGGCTGAGGGGCAGACTTCAGGTTTGCCACACATCTGGAGTCTACAGAGATGATCTCAAGAAATATGTCATCTCCAGAGAATGTCATCTTCTTGCTCTCTCTCTCTGCTTTGCTACAGCTTGCTGGAACCTCCAGAAAAGAGCTTATTTACTTGTCTGGAGCCCCGATTTTTGCAAGTGTTATCCAAGGGACTCTTCCAGATAGTCAGGTCTGGAAGCCAGCAAGGTTTACAATTGTAGTCTTGCAGGACAGTATATATTGCATACATGAAAAGCTGCCACCTGAGGGTGTGACTTCCAAGCAGCCTAAAACTAGGGGCTGACAGAGTTCCCCTCCTTTTGGAACACTGATAGGCTTTGACATACCCTCAACAACTGGGACCTGTTAAAAATAAATCAGATTCCTTGGAAAATCACAAAGGTTTGAGAGATTGCCAAGAGCTAGAGTAAGTTTTAACAGTAAGATTCTTTTCTTACATGAGGCTACTGGGAGAGTCAGATGTCACCTAATACATAGAAACAAATACAGAGAATCAAGAAACATAAGGAAACAGAGAGATACATTCCAAATGAAAGAACAAGATAAAACCTAGAAGTAATGGTCATAAAGATGCTTGCTGAACTGGGGAGAACAGATGGACATGTGATAACTTGTACAAAGAGATGGAAATTATAAAAAAGAACCAAATAGAAGCCACAGAGCTGAAAAATACAATAACTAAACTGAAAAATACACTCAAGTAGTTCAACAACAGACTAAATGATTCAGAGGAAAGGATCAGTCAACTTTAAGCAAGGCAGTGGAACTCAACTACTCAGAGCAGCAAAAAAAAAAAAAAAGGAAAATGAATAAGCTAGCTTAGCTTAGGGGACTTAAGGGGCAACATTAAACAGTTGAACATTTGTATCACAGGGCTCCCAGAAGGAGAGAGAAAGGGGTAGAAATATTATTTGAATATATTGTGTCTATAGAAACTTCACTAACCTGGGGAAGGAAACAGACATCCAGATCCAAGAAGACCAGAGAGTTCTAAAGAGACTTATACCAATACACATCATAATTAAAATGGCAAAAGTTTCTTTAACTTTTGGAGAGAATACTAAAAGCAGCAAAAGAAAAACAACTTGTTATGTACAAGGAAACTCCCACAAGACTAGGAGCAGATTTTTCAGCAGAAACTTTACAGAAAGGATTGGCATGATATATTCAAAGTGCTGAAAGAAAAAAAAAGTCAAACAAGAATACTTTGCCTGGCAAATTTATCATTCAGAATTGAAGGAGAGAAGAAGAGTTTTCCAGACAAGCAAATAAAAGAGTTCATCACCACTAAACTGATATTACAAAAATGTTAAAAGGAACTTTAAGCTGAAAATGTTAAAGAAACTTCTTCAAGCTGAAAAATAAATCTGCTAATTAGTAACAACAAAAAAAAAGTATAAAGATCACTGGTGGGTTCTGGCCAGCAGAAGTCCCACTGTGATGGAATGAAAATTTAAAGTTCTATTCCAGTGAACAAATGAGTGATAAGAAAGCAAAACAGTCTTATTGCTTAAATGGAGAAAGTTTTAGTGGTCTGGATAGAAGATCAAACCAGCCACATTATTCCTTTAAGCCAAAGCCTAATTTGAGCGAGGGCCTAACTGTCTTTAATTATATGAAGGCTGAGAGAGGTGAGGAAGAGAAAAGAAGAGAAGTTTGAGCTAGCAGAGGCAGGTTCATGAGTTATTTTTACTACTTTTGAGTTTTCACCTTCATAATATACCTATGTGATTAATCCACTACCTTTTCTATATATTTAACTTTACTAGTTGTGGGAGCCCATGATTGGGTTAACAAATTGTAACAGACCCCAGCCACTTGTCTCCTTAAAGAAGAACAAATGTGCTTAGTAACTGCCTTGCAAGCAGGCACCTGTGCATCCACACTCTGGTCTCCTTGTCGTAAAAAGGAGAGACAATTCCTTGCTTCCATAGTTGAGGTTTTAGATAGCACTCTGCTCATTGCAAAGCAACGACCCAGGCCCTCAGCTGTAAACACTGAGGGTGCCTGCTGTTAGATAGTCTTCTATCCCCAAAGCAAGGAACTGGCTGGTTTGGTGGTCTGCTTTAACATATCTATAAGAATGTATCTTGTTCCCCTCTTCCCATGACTTCTTTAAAGATAAACAAAGCCTTTGTACTCATTGTGATTTCTACATTCTCGATCCCACCCTGTCTTTCCCTAAATTCCTGCATCCATCAAACAACCGTTAGTGATTTTTCCTTTGATTGTACACAATAAATGTGGGAGCATTTGAGAGGCTCGTGGAGTTGGCTCCCGAATCCCTCTCGCTCTCTTGACTTTTTCCACAGAGTCTCAAGTAATTCATTTTTCTTTCTCTTTCTGCCTTATGACAATCTCTAGAGCCATCCATGTTGCTGCAAATGGCATTATTTTATTCTTTTCTATGGCTGAGCAGTATTCCATTGTATAACTGTACCACAACTTCTTTATCCAGTCATCTTTTGATGGACATTTAGGTTGTTTCCATATATTGGCTACTGTATATAGTGCTGCTATGAACATTGTGGTCTATATATCTTTACAAATTAAAGTTCCCTCTGAATATATGCCCAGGAGTGCATTTGCTGGAACATATGGTTAGTCTATTTTTAGTTTTTTGAGGAAATCTCCATACTGTTTTCCATAACAACTACACCAAACTGCATTCCCACCAACAGTATAGAAGGGTTCCCTTTCCTTCACACCCTCTTTAGCATTTATAGTTTGTGGGCTTTTAAATGATGGCCATTGTAGTTTTGACTAGCATTTCTCTGATAATCAGTGATATTTGATAGGGATTACATTAAATCTGTAGATTGCTTTGGGTAGTATGGCCACATTAACAATGTTAAATCTTCCAAGCCAAGAACATGGGATATCTTTCCATTTCTTTAAGTTATCTTTAATTTCCTTAGTCAATGTTTTGTAGTTCTCTGTGTATAAGTTTTTCATTTCCTTAGATTTCTTCCTAAGTATTGTATTTTTTTGGATTCGATTTTAAAAGCAATTGTTTCTTTCCTTTCCTTTTCTGATATTTCATTGTTAGTGTAAAGAAATGCCTCTGATTTCTATATGTTAATCTTATATACTGCTACCTTGTGAAATCCTTTTATCAGCTCTAGTAGTTTTTGTGAGGAGCCTTTGGGATTTTCTATATATAGTATCATTTCATCTGCATATAGTGAAAATTTTACCTCTTCTCTTCCAATTTGGATTCCCTTTTATTTCTTTTTCTAATCTAATTGCTATGGCTAGGACTTCCAATAGTATATTGAAAAGAAATGGTGAGAATGGGCATCTTTGTTCTGAATTTTAATGGGAAGGCTGTCAACTTTTCACTGTTGAGTATTATGCTGGCTGTAGGTTTATCATAAATAGCTTTTAATATATTGAGATATGTTCCCTCTATACCCACTTTGGTTAGCGTTTTTATTATAAATAGGTGTTGAATTATATCAAATGCTTTTTCTGCATCTATTGAGATGACCTTTCTCTTGTTGATGTAGTCTATCTTGTTGATTGATTTGTGTATGTTGAACCACCCTTGTATCCCTGGGATGAACCCAACTTGATCATGGTGCATAATCTTTTTAATGCATTGTTGGATTCTGTTTGCTAGTATGTTGTTGAGGATTTTTGCATCTATGTTCATCAATAATATTGGCCTATATATATTTTCTTTTTTGGTAGTGTCTTTGTTTGCTTTTGGTATCAGGGTGATGGTGGCGTCATAGAATGAATTTGGGAGTATTCCTTCCTCTTCAGTCTTTTGGAATAGTTTGAGAAGGATTAGTATGAGCTATTCTTTGTATGTTTGATAGAGATCCCCAGTGAAGCCATCTGGTCGTGGACTTCTGTTTACAGAAAGGTTTTTTATTGCTGATTCTATTTCACTTCTAGTGATTGGTCTGTTGGTCATTTCAAATAATCTGTTTCTTCTTGATTCAATTTTGGTGGACTGTATGTTTCTAGAAACCTGTCCATTTCTTCTAGGCTGTCCAATTTATTGCCATATAGTTGTTCATAGTATTCTCTTATGATTTTTTGTATTTCTCTGGTGTTGGTTGTAATTTCTCCATTTGCATTTCCTATTTTGTTTATTTGTGTCCTCTCTTTTCTTCTTGGTGAGCCTGGCCAGAAGTTAGTCAATTTTGTTTACTCTTTCAGAAAACCAGATCTCGGTTTGATTGATTTTTAACTGTTTTTTAATCTTTATTTTATTTATTTCCTCCCTGATCTTTATTATTTCTTTCCTTCTGCTGATTTTAGGTTTTATTTGTTCTTCTTTTTCTGATTTTTTTTTTAGGTGGTAGGTTAGGTTGTTTATTTGAGACTGTTCTTGTTTTCTGAGGAAATGCTTTCCTTAGAATTTGATAAACTGGCACTAAAATTTATTTTCAGAAGAAATTAAAATGGCTAAAACAGGAAAATACTTCTGAAGAAGAAGAGGGTGGGAAAATTGTTCTACATAGTCCTACTTAATCACAATGTGTGAAGTTTGAGGGAGTGATGATTTGCACTGGTTGCAAACAATAAAGGTGCATTATATGTAAAGAATTTAAAAACAATAAAGCAAACCAAAATATTTTTGTTTTTATGTTAGCAACATGACTGGCAATTCAGTGATAAATCATATCTGTGATAAATCTCTCCTCCATGCATGGGCCAATACCTCCCAAACACTGTCCCCTTAGTGTCTTACTACTTAATTCTAAAGTTGGAACACTTAAGTTAGTGTTTTATTGGTGAAGATAAAAAACAGTAAATCAACCAGTGAAATGGATAGTATTCCCAGAAACAAACTCATGCATATATTGATATATCAGAATGATAGCATTACTGCACAGTGCATAACTCATAGCATTATGAATCCATTTGTATTGCCAGAAGGAAATGAATAGTAGTTAAAATTTTAATTGAAACAAGTATAATAAAGGGAACATTTCCAGAATTGTGATCAGGGTTAATGGAACCAAAAAGTGATTGTAAGGTTTTTAGGGATCCGGTAATTCCTGAAAGCAAGAGAAAGGAGAGCATTGCCTGTGCCTCTCCTAGCCATGGAAGATGGGCTATCCTCCAGGAGCTGTGGTCACTGAGGAAAGAAACACACACACGCACACACAACCAAAATGACAGAGAGGAAGGGGAGAGGGAAAAATCAATACTCTATTTCTCTCTCTTCTCAGCCTTTTTCTCTTTTTTAAATTGAGGAGTAGTCAGTTACAATGTGTCAATTTCTGGTGTACAGCACAATGTCAGTGTGGGAGCCCATGATTGGGTTAACAAATTGTAACAAATCCCAGCTGCTTATCTCCTTAAAGATGTGCTTAGTAACCTGCCTTGAGGTTTTAGCAATGACCCAGGCCCCCAGCTATAAACGCTGGGCGTGCCTGCTGTTAGTCTTCTATCCGCAAAACAGCCTTGGGCTGGAATGGTAAACAATTTATAAAAAGCTGCAGACTCAGAGGTGAGAAGGCTGGTTAGCCAATGACAGGTAAGATCCCCTGAGGGGGGCAACCTAAGACAGGCATAGCCGCCTGAGTCCAAGAAAATCCTGTCCAGCAGCTGATTCTCATATGTTCCACCCTGATAAGCTGAAAGGCTCAACACGAACATGATCACCAAAAAGGGTCTTCTGACCTTGAGCCAAACATCACCAATAAACAAAGCCTTTTTACTCATTGTGATCCCACCCTGTCCTTCCCTAAATTCCTGCATTCCTCCTTTGACTGTACTCAATAAATATGAGAGATTTGAGAGGCTTGTGGAGTTGGCTCCCGACTCTCTTTCGCTCTCTTGACTTTTCCACAGAGTCTTGAGTAATTCTTTCAGTCTCAATGGGACTTCTGCTGGCCAGAACACACAACTGGTGATGAACCCACATGTCAGTCTTTGATGTCCTGCCTGTGGTACCCAAATACAACCAGAAGCCTGTGGTCAAGATTCGTTAGGCAGTGCAGCTTTCAGAGGGCAGGGAAAGGATGAGGAAAGATCTAATGAGATAAATGAAGACTAAGTAGCACACACAAACCTTTTCTCACTCAACTTCAAATCTTGTGGTTTGCTTGGATTAGTTGTTAGCAAAGATTTGCTATAAAGATAGCCAGTATTTTTGTTGGCCATACATGTCTCTGTCACAAATACTCAACTCTGCTATTATAAAATTAAAACAGACATTTAGTCACACTTACTCTTAAAATGTAAATTGCAATACTATCTACCATTAATCGTTCATTATATAAGGTAGCAGAAGGAGTAAAGGGACAGAGGAGAAAAAAATAACTATTAAAAGTAGTAATCAGTCATGAGACCTAAGTAATCACTCTGGCAACATTTCCCACTGTAATCTTCAGCCTAATGAATGACAATGCCTAAAATGTACAGAGATTTTTCAATAGACTTCAGGTATGCTGGCCTTCTCATCAATACACTTTATAATGCTCTCATGAAGACAGTGTCCAAGAACACTCCTACAGGGTATAGTTAGTGGGTACCTGAACAAGTGTAGTAGGTCTACTTTAACACTTAGGAGTCCTGATTACTAGGACTCCTTCCTCTAAAAAATGACTAAGAATCTCACTGACTTAAAAGGCAGTACTTCTGAGATTTAATATGCATACAAATCTCTTGGGTATCTGGTTAAAATGCAGAGTCAAATTCAGTAGATGTAGTGTGGGATCTGAGATTCTGTATGTCTAAATATCCCTGATCATGTTCCCAGATGGTTCTCTGATCATGCTTTGAATCAAAAAGACGAGGGCTACTGTTAGGCAGTCTAGCAGACTGTTAACATACTCTCAACACATTGCATCCCTAATCCCTAGGGGAGTGAATACACATCATTAGATTTGGCTTGATCCAGTCTTATACTTTATTTAGTGACTGAATTGTCTTATAGTTCATCACCATTCTTGTCTCTAAGAATGTTGCTAATGTAAATAGGCAACATCCTACAACTTCTATAACATATCTGCTCTCCTAAGAAAGCCCAGCACTTCTCCTTCTGAGTGATGCTGGCATCTAAATCTCAATATGGGCTTAGAATGAATAAGGGATAGTGAGACAATAGATTTCCCTTTTAAGTCAGATACCCAGGGTGGGTTATTGAAGGTTGTCTGTTTATTTTAATGCAAGAAAATTAAGGTCTCTTTTAAGGGGAGAGGGTGGATTTTTCTTCCAATGTTCAGCAAATTTCAAGGGAAACTGGGATGTCGAAGCTCTCAACTTTCTGAGTCTGTCTGAATGTTCCCAACCCAAGCCTCAAAGCCTTATTTTAATATAAACAGCTTTCTTAACCTTAAAAAGAAATCCATTATGATTGCACACTTAAATGATTTAGCATCTCTCCAATCTACCACCAGGATCTGGGCTTGATTCTCAGGCTAGTCTGCCTTGGCACTTCAGAGACTCAAAGGCTTCACAAAAACTTTCTGATCTTTATTTGGAAATTTAAGGCCTTAAGTTTTTTCTTTTTCTTTAGTTATTTTCTTAAGGACAATCAGAAGCAGGCAGCAAACCCATCCCAAAAGTCTTTGTAGTCATCGGTTGTCACCATTCATTTGTCACAATAGTGACAAAGTACCATAACCAGTCAATCTTGCAAAGCTTTTTTTCCTACTTGTACTGTATCCCATGCTATAACCTATAATAATTTGAGTGATTTTCAATTCACTGTATAATATGAATTACTAGCATCTTATTTCCTACCAAAAATGACACTAACCAAGAACTCTTCAAATATCTGAACAATTAAATCTCAAAATCTCATTTTCCCTTCAGTATTACATGGTGTGGCTTTTTCAAAATTGGACTGTAGTGTGACCTCAGTTCACCTGTATTGAGTCAAACTATTTAAATTCTGTCAATCTAGGCAATGGAAAATTAATCACTCTATGATACTAGACATCTGCTGTGCCTTAATAACCCAAGTACTTTTATATCCTTTAATAATTACTCTAACTCATGTAATCTCTCCTAAATACATAAATTATTTATCTACAATATAGAAAAAGCTTTTTTCACAAAAATGCTAAATTAAGGATGATTTATAACAACTTAAAATAGATAATAAAAGTGATGTTTAAAACCTGTGTAATAAATGATTATTTTTAGTCCTATTGGATTTACTTTAAAAAACCTGAGAAAGAAACTTACATATGACTATATGGGAGCTGCAGGAATGAACAAATCATTTGCTTATAATAATATGCCAATAATATACACAAAATCAACTCTGGATTTTGAAAGTATGGATGCTGTCTTATTTCCTTTCCTGTTGTTCAATATTAATCTGAAGAGAGAATAATTTACAAGTGGCTTTGAGCACTCTGGTTAAATTTAATTGGTTCTTTTTTGATTAACCTTGGTCTAAATTTTTTTATTTTCTCAGAGTTCTAAGGTTATAGAATTGCCTTTGAATTCTTTCTAAATCTTGTGAAAGTATTAAATCATGAAATACCATTTCCTAAGTCCACACAACTTCCAATTTATCTTAATAATCCATGAAGCTGCAAGTACAGCAGATAATTATGTTTCTCTCAAGATAACAAAGCCCATAGGTCATTCTGTTTAGGTGGGAATTGAAACAACTGTACTACATTATTGGAAGCCAAAACAATTAGTGAAATAATTCTGCACTGTCTGCACTATTTCTTATCTTCCACCTCATGTTTGCCTTGTTTTCAGATAATTAACGTTAAAATAAATACACTTTTACTGCTTTCCTAGCCTAGTAATGGATTTTTACCATGGTGGGTTGAGTAGGACATTTTTAGAGAAATCCAAGTGTTGTTGCATTTCTTGTCTTCTTTTATGGTATCAAATAGTGCACAGTTTGGTGAATAGATAATACAATTATCTTGTCACTAAAGCTGACTCCTCCAAATTACAAGAGGTAAAGTCATCTGAGGTGGGACACATTATGTAGCTGCTATTTAAAGGACAAATATCACTGAAATATCACTGAAACAATGAAAGGTAAAAGAGCTTTTTAATTCCATGTAAATACAAACATAATGAAGTTGAACCTATCAGAAGTGAGAAATTATTGGAAAAATAACTCATGTCTTTTGTTGAATGAGAGTTCATTTTGCTGTGCTTTATTATTAGTACCATATGGAAACAAAAAATACTTTTAAATATGTGTTAATATATTCTAACAAGAAGAGGAAGATGTAGTGTAAAATATTGACTCATGTATATTCTTAGCATTTTACTAGAATAGCTTTCCTTATGTCTACACTAATATGAAAGACCTAAATTAATTGATGTATGCATAAAAATTAAATCTTTGAATTCTCAACAAAGTAGACATCAAGGGTGCCTCACAGCACTCAACCCCCCTAACACTCATCCTTCAGAGGCTGGCAGCCTTAGCTTCTGTGAGAGAGAAAAGTTATCCCTCTTCTCTCCATGTTTACTGGATTTAAGCCAGTATTCATTAATATTTTACCTTATCAGTAATAAATAATATCCAAGTCTTAACTTAAGGGGATATTCTAAGACTTCTCTAGCTACCAGTTTAGAATTAGTTGTTCTTTATCTGTGTTTTCACAGAGTCCAAAGTGCTCAGGCAGCAAACATAGCTTGAGGTTAAATGGAATCATTGTAGTTTATATTGCCAAGAGTATGCCTTTTTGGTAATCTGGATCATCTGTTATTGCAGGATCTGGAAATGTAGGAATGGAGAGCACGAATCCCCAAGTAGGTCTTTGGAAACATTGATAAATGCACCCAGTCATGCTTTCAACCTTTGAATCCTAGATCCTTTCTACTGGGGACACAATATTATATAGATATCTCTGATCTAATTTGTCTACTGAAATTTGGAGAACATCACTCCATGTTTGCAGAATATTGATTCAGTGCTTAATCATTCCGTTATATCTGTAGAAGGCTATCCAAGAGCTTTATCAGGCCTGTTTCTCTTTGGTGTGGTATATGATATGACCAATGGGTCCTAAGGTTTTAGGCTACTTCCTCACTTCCTTCAAGGTCAAGTAGATACCTGTTTGTATCCTATGTTGTGTGGAATCTGTGAGCATGAATCAGGCACTTATTCAATCCCTAGATAGTGTTTCTGGTTGAAGCTCTGTGGGCATTATTCTACACCTAGAATAAATGTTCACTCCTGTGAGAAAAAAAAATAATTGGATGTAAAGAGCCTGATATAGTCAGTAAACTTGCCACCAATTGCCCATTTGCTCTCCATAAGTAATAATGTAACACAGTTATCTTAGCACTGGTGTTTGTTACAGACACGTTGGATATTTGGGGGTCGCACCAGCTAGATCACTCTTGATAAGTGGTCCTCCATGCTGTTTAGCCTAATTGTAACATTTAATGTATTTGTCCATAATGTCATCGTTGGATAGCCCATTGAACAATGCTGGCTGATATCAACTCATCTTGTCTTTTTTTTTTTTTTTTTTTGGTCTCCTCTATTATGTAGTGACTCTTCCATGGTGGATGTTTTCTAGAGAGTGTTAACATGTGTTTTGAACTTTAACACTTTGCATTCACCATCATATGTCCATTGTCATGCTTTCTCCTCAAGAGCTCCTTATCTCCAATCTTCCAAATGTTTGAGTTTCAGTCTTCCAGAACTGTTGCCATGCAGTCCATGAGCCTATGAGTCCATATATTTTAAACCTGGATTGCTTCTCCTTCTATACTAAATGAGTAAAAAGGTATGTTACTAAACCAAACTTGGGTCTGCTTGCCCACACACAGTAAAGCCAATCTACTGTTAACAGGGTTGTGGTAAAGGAAAGCGCAGTGTTTTTTGCAGGGCACCAAGCAAGGAGTCCAGGGCAGCTAGTGATTAAAAGAGCATAACTCCCAAAGGCTTTCAGGGAAAAGTTTTTAAAGACAGGGTGAGGGAGAGGGGTTATGAAGTGTGTGATCAGCTCATGGACATTCTTCTGATTGGTTGATGGTAGAGGTAGTTGGAAGTCAACATCATCAACCTTCTGGTTCCAACCATCTGGGGTCTATGAGCTTGTGGGCTGTATACAGTTAACTCTTCCACCTAGTGGGGGTTTCAGTAGCTGCAAAACACCTGAAAGGATATGGCTCACAATAGCATCTACAGCCATTGAGGAGGATCTAAATGTCCTTGACTTTGTTTAATAGCTAAACTGTTATTAGCTTCTCTTGCTTAACTGTTTTCCTTCCTTTTGGCATTTTCTTACTTCTCTGATTAAATGTATTCTTTGGAACTCTGGGAAGTCTAGAAGACTAAAGTTTTTCTACAGACAAAAGGCAGGCAGAAGACATGAGGGGTTCTTTTCTGGGAAGGTCCCATAGGGTCCTTCTTGGTTATAGGTACACTTCACAAAGCTACATCTATTGGGAAGACTTTTTCCTCACTACTTCTTTCAAAGTTATATTCCTTTTGATGTAGTTTGAGTTCAAGCCTATGTATATCATTTCTAACTTACAGTGGAAGGCTACTAGGTCTAATCAAATTTATGCCTTGACATGTCCAATAGGATACCTTTCATAATGGACAACTTCAAACTAATGATCACTTGAAGCCTTATTTTCAAGTGTTCATTTTCAACAGAGTCCAATAATACACCAAGAGCTTGTCTCAAACAATATGCAATTAACTGCTTAGATAGCAAGGTCTTGCTCCTGATCTGCAGGGTCCTATGTTGTGATTCTCCCACTGCAGTTTGCTGTAAACTCTACATGGCATCAGTTTCCACCACTGACAGCTCCATCACAGTAGGCTTGCTGATTCTCATGGCCCAAGAAGCAAGGCTTGGAATACTGAGCTGATACAGTGTCCTTTCCTTCTCCAGACTCCCCTGAATTGAGGCAGCTTTTTGTGCTACCCACTGTGTGTAAAAGAAGAATAATTCTAGTAGTGTTATATATTACCTCCAGAATCTGAAGAGACCCAAAGTCCATTGTATTTTCTTATTTGTAAAAGAGGATGCAAGATAAGGCAAATTGTCTTTTACTTTCGAAGGAATGTCATGGGTTGCCCTGACTAATGGGCCATTAAAACCTTAACTGAAGTAGATAGTATTTTTGATTTTTATAGGGTTTATTTCCAACTCTCTGGAATGTATGTATCATATCAAGGGTCTCAGCATGTAATTTACGTCTTGATTATCTTGCTTTATCAGCAAGGTGTCATTGATGATGATTGATTGATCAATGTGATATTCTTTTGGATGTCCAGATGGTTCTGCTATCTTTTAACTACTTCAAGATATAGTTTGGGAGCCTTAATTTAGCCCTAAGGCAAATCTGAAAGTGTGTATTTTTGTTCTTTTTCATAAATGTAAACTATCTGATCCATTTTCCTGGTTGTAAAAGAAAAGTGCACATGCACTAAAACAGTGATTATATACCATGTTCCAGAAGCTGCATTAATCTCTAGCAACAGTAGCATACCTGGCATGCAAGATACTCTCAGCTTCACTGTTTAATTGAGATTCTAATGGCCTACAATCATTCTCTGGTCTCCGCCTGCTTTTTTGCAGGGATCAAACTGATAAATTAAACAATGATAGGGACTACTACTGTTGCTTCATTTATATCTTTAAAGGTAGCAGTGATCTCTCCCATCTTCCCAAGATACAATATTGACTTTTATTTTTTATCTTGTCTCTGTTGGAGAGCAGCCGTTGAGACTTCCACTTGGCCTTCTCCACTATGATAGCTCTCATTATACAGGCCATGATCCAATATGGAGCTTACTTCACTTGCTAAGTATCTCAATTCAGATTATATGTTAATGAGCTGAGGAAATGATACTATTAATGGGCTGAGGAAATTAAATTGGGTCTGTGGAGTCAATATAATAACAGTTAGCCGGACTTTGTCTAGGATTTCACTTTTTGAGTGGTCTCCACTCTAACAGGGAAGCCATAATGATAGTTCAGTTCTCCGAGTATTAATATCAACTCAAATCCTGTATCTAATAATCCTCAAAATATAACTCCTCACCTGTATGCAACTATAGGAAAGAAAATAGGAATTGTTGCTTCATATATTTGATATAATATTGTCTTCTTTGTTCTGGTGACTCAATTATCTCTTCAGTCAAAGGGACAGCGCAGTGGTTCAGATCTGGAAAATGTCCAAGGAACTGTAACTTTTTATTGAGACAATACCTTCAGCTTCATACTCATCCATTTTGCCTTTTTAGTCCTACTTTGCTGCCCATTTATTTTGCCTTTAAGGACACCAGCTTTTATTCATCATATTAATGACTCTGTAGGTCAAAACTCTCTGTCTTGAACTCCAGACTTATTGGTCATTGTGATATTTGTGATCCCCTGGCTGTTATAATTTAAGTGCTGCCACCTGATAACAATTGGTTCTGAACTCTTGATCTTCATTGGTATCAACAAATGAAGCTCTACATTGTCTTCTACCGGCAGCCTGGTCTGCAGCAGAAAGCCACTGCTGCCCTTCTTAGTGATGTTGGTGACCTTCTCATTAGCACATTTCTAGTAGCTTGGTAGCTGGGTGAGTACTCTGGGCCTTCCTGTGAAACAAATCTGGTGGGACACTTGCTCCCATATGATATATGTACTCCATCATCCCTGCTTCCTTGATTACTGCAATCCCTTCTTAAACCTGAAGTTTCAGGGATTTCTGCTTTGCTCAGTATAATCCATATTTTCTTTAGCCCTATAGAAGCCAACCTAGCACTGAGTTTTTATCCTTCAGGATTCTTGCCAGTGTGTAAAATTCTGTATCCTGAGAGAATGTCCCAAATTTAATAAACTCTTCCTTAGATTTGTGTTCTGGCCCTCTTGATCAAACACCTTCAAAATCCTGTATCAGCCTTACTCTCTTGGCAGCTGCTGGTATGTGCTAGTTAATCCTTATAACTTTCTTTGTCATCAAGTCATTTTCTTCTCATATAAGACTTAACATATGCCATGCTGGGTTTAACTTTGACCAAATGCCTTTATTAACATGGAATCTAGGAGAAGAGGTAGGACAGATCCTGAGGTGAACCCATTTGACTTGTGAGAGATATATCTGCATTGTTTTCATACAGGAAGTAAGTATAGCCTTTATATAAATAATAAGGTATAATATGTAAGCAACTTTTGTATACTTCTTCTTAAATAACATCTGTATTAGCAGTAACAAAAATGTCTCACTGTGTTTGAATTTAGATAAACTCATATTTTACACATTGACAATAATTTTACAGTAACTATTCTATTTTTAATTGAAGCCAAATTACTGTACTTTCTCTCATTATCTTGTTTTAATGTAAATCTATGCAATACTATTTTTAATGAACTTGTATAGGCAATGTTTTCATTTAGCTTGCTCATTTTAACAGTCAAATTAATGTCATAAACAGTTACCTAACAATCATAAAGAAATTCCCATTAGAGTGAATACCATAATGCTAAAGAGTTCTGTTTAATAATATTGATATAATACTATTATGGGTGGCCTATACTTAACAACTTCCTATTAGTCTAGTTACACTTAATCATTTCTGGTGAATAATCCTGTTACACAAATCAGTGAGCTAATACCTGTCCAAGTAAGAGTTACTAATAAAATATTGAGGCAAATGCACTTTGTTCTAAATACAGGCTGAATTTTTCTTTCAACTCCATGTATCACTGTACAACTCAAATGTTTCAAAAAAAATTAGTAGCTTAAAACATCTGATTACACTCAGAAATTCATAAAGCGAAAGTATATGAATTTTAAAAAGAAACAAAAGGTTAGAAAGTTAAACATTATAGGAAATACTCTATCTTTTTTTCTGAGGTGATTCAGAGTTTTCACATTTATTTATTCACTAGAGTGAGATTTGGATGCTTGGCTTTTGCCCATAGATATTTGGCCTGAAGTTAGAATTCCATGTAGAGTCTGAAGTTAGAATTCCATGTAGAGTCCATTTATACCCATGTTTGGGATGCTGAATTATTGTCTCCTTGACGATTTCGTTGCCTCAGAGAGAGCAAAGTGATTTAGCCTAGTTCAATTTCAGCGAGTAGATAACTTTGCCCTTGCACATCAGTTATCTTGAATCACAGCTGACTCTGTTAGGTGTTATGTCATTCCACATTTCACTCTGTTTGTGCAAAACCCAGATTCAGTTTAATGCTTTCTGACCTGTGCAAGCTGGGTAGCTCACACAGTATTAGACAGAAATAATGAGCATTTAGTAGGATCCAGGGCTAATTTATTGTGAAGTGTTGATGCATGTGATCCCTGGCTGCTTCTCCTGAAGTTGGTTATTCTAGAAACAAATGTCAATCAAATGAGTCATGTACAGTAATGGTATACCCAGAGAAAATTGAAATGATAGTAATACCATATTATTTCATTTCCTTTTGTGGTATTTATTTCTTATAGTATCTAATAATCACATGAGTTTCATGATTAATCTGAATATAGAACATTGAAAATTGGAACCTAGATGTTTGTGCTTAAAAAAAGAAATCTAAATCTTTAGGTAGACAGAATTCAATGTAAACATTCAAATAGAAAAAGTTAAGTCTGAAATTTTGGACAGCCTAACTCTACATTTAGAGATGTATTTCTATGAAATTTAGTTTATGCTCCATGGAAGACATTCTTAAACAAATGCAATGATAACTTTGGTTTTGTTTAAGACTACAACATTTTATACACTGTTTTTTTTTCTGCAAGAAAGAAAGGAAGACATCAAACAATATTCCTACAAGTAAATATTCTAATGGTCATTAAAAAATTCCAGTAGAATAGTTTACCATATGTGCTAAAAGGAGGTATAAGCAAATTCAAATATCTATATGAACTTCCATGATGTTATGAGTTAATACTTCTCAATTCTGCAATATTCAGCATTTTTTGCTCTGAAGAGTAGGAAATCTCGGGTCTTAATCTCCCTGTGGTCAATTTTACTTCATGACTAGTGACCCATTCTCCCCTAAGCAACTGATTTCCTTTTGTGCTCAGCTTAATGACAATGAGCTAGATAATGTATTATGTTATCATTTTTATTAGTACTATTTTCACCTGTTGCCTCGAATAGTAAGTTTTCCTCTTTTAACTTGATGGCACAATCATATATGTGACTAGATAATGTATTCATAAAAATGTATTTCCTATACTTTGTTTGTAACATTTTTGATTCTATGATTCTTCTATTCTCTCTATTCTTTCACTCGGCATCCTTCATATCAGGTTTAACAAGCACATCTGCAAGGTTACATGGGCTAAGTATATGCAAAATTCTTAGCAGTAGGCTAAACAGGACCATTTTTTCTTTTACTGATCCTAAATGTACCTATACCTTGAGACACCATGGCTGTGAAGCACTGCCTTAGAGCTTTTCTTTGTAGCATAAATTTTACCTCCAGAAAAACTCTATTAATTGTTACTGAACAGATAAAACAAAGTTTGCCTACTACAGAGATAGCCCTGTCATTCTTCCTTTGCCTAAACAAGTGTTGGGTTATCTGCCAAGCAGGGATAAAGAGACTAGTTAGGGAAAGATTTGTGTGTGGAGAGTGGAGAGGACTGGAGAAAGGAGGAAGGGAAAGAGAGAGGGAGAAACACACACAGAGAAGAAAACAGAAAGAGAAAAGGAGAGATTGAACTAATTTTCAAACAAAGGAGGAAGGGAGTCAAATGTCATACATTCATATAATTGTATTAAATATGATGATATAGTTCTACATGATTCATAAAAGCAGATATCCTGGCCATGGGAAAAAAGCTGGGAATAGCCAGAATAATTCTCAGAATTTACCCAGGCTGAAAATAGTTTGATTTCCTAATAGAGGGAAGAGGATTCACAATATATAGAGCATTAGGTACAGTTTCTCAGGAGGATCATGCCTTAGATTGTTCCTCAGAAACCAGGCATGCCAGAAACAAAGAAAATAAAAGTTTAAGTGCTAAAGAAAAAAATCAAACCATAATTCTATACTTAGTGAAAATATCTTTTGAAAGTTAAAAAAAGATGAGGGGTGGCGGTGTTGAGATAATCTATTGCCAGCAGAATCGCCTTAAAAAATCTAAAAGAATTTTTCTGATCCAAAGAAAATGATAGCAGTTGGGAAATTGGATAGAGACAATTTAATGATTGGATATGGTTCTTGTGAAGGCCAGTATACTTCTGAACCGCCCATATTCCTCGTGTCTGCACCCAGCCCTATTTTCTGCCAGGTACACCCCAGAATCAATGCCTCTGGCTTAGTGCCTCAGGGGCTTTAAAAAATACTGCTCATCTCTTCAGCCTCTCAGCTGCCTCTTCTGGAAAGATATTCCTATAGGTAAGGCAGCCACAAAGCTCTACTTACTTATCTGAATTTCTGTTTTTCTACATCATGGCCCAGTGATTTTTCACTCTCTTATTAACTCTCTGATATCTTCAAAAAGACTTTTTAAAAATACATTCTTCAGGCAGAGCACAGAGGATTTTTAAGACAGGGGATATATAGGAACTCTGTATTTTCTAGTCAGTTTTGCTGTGAACCTAAAACTATTCTAAAAAATGAGCCTATTAAAATATTTTTGTACATTTTTAGTTTTACTCTAGAGGGTGAACAAAATACCAATTTTTTCATGATTAGAAGTTTATTAATTTGTTGTATTAATCCTTAAATATCCCCAATAAAACTAAAGCTTAGAATTGAATGAAAAAGGACAATATTCTGGTCTCATAATTTTCCTTTCCACTTGACTTCAGTCTCTATATTATTTCCAATTTTTTATGTTCTAGTGCACAACTGCAGCATTTTTATCGTGGTAATTATGAAATATTCTTCAATGGGGAGTCAAGTGCAGTTGTATAGCCTTTTTGTTGTCTTCTAGAGTTAATCTTTGTTACCAAACTTCTTTCCACCCCTCCTTGAGCTCTCTCTCCTGAAATACTTTGTCCTTTGAACTGGTCTGGTATTCTGGGAATTTTCTTCATCAGTCTTCTTATTTGATTCTCTATATCTTGGATCACATAGCTTATTCTTTTATATTTTATTCCTAATTTTGAGCAAAATACAGTCTCAAGTTTGATAAGAGAAAAACTATAAGTGTACCAACATTTTTGAGATATAGATCCGAAAATATGTTTAAAAAGAAAAAAATAAGCAAGCAAACAAAAAACCTTGTACTTTATTGAGATAGCAATTTGGGAAAGCTGGAACTGGTTTCCCTTCAGATTTTTGAAGCCAATATATTACTGTCTTCTCTCATCTACCTTTGCTGCTGAGAATGCTATTACATTTTACAATTTACATATTACAATTCCTATTCACTGACTTTTTTCTATCTCCTTCTCTTTCTGGAAATTTCCTTGTTGCTGTGAGAGTTCATAATAATGCAGTTTATATGTATGTGTATTTTTAAATTAATTGGTAAGACTGATCTATTTCAACATGGTTGCTTATGTTCTGTAATTCTAGGAAATTTTCTTATTTATTTGATTTATTCCCTTCTAGTTTCTCTACTCTCAGTTCCTAGAATTCTTATTAGTTGAATATAATCAACTAATAGGATCTGCACTTTTTAAAAACTGTAAATTCCTTTGTGTTTTTCTTTTTATATTCTATAAATCTCTTAGAATTTAGGTCTCAATATCTTTTACCTCTGTCATGTATTTCATATGTGAGAGTATATTATTTTCTCATTTTCTTCATTAAACAATCCTATTCACATTTCATGATCAATATCAACCTATCTGATTAAGCCATTTATAATTTTAAAATATTTCCTATATTGCTATATTGTTGCTCCTTTCTGTATGTTTCTTTTCCTATCGGCCCCCTGATTCCTGTTTAAGTGTTTATCTTTCATATTTAACCATTTCCATAAATGGCTGGTGATTATTGGTAGTCCAATCATATTTGAAACTGAAACATTAAGTAATTTATTGAAAGCTCTGTTTACATTGGTGGGACTTATGGATGTCTCCATGGAATATGCTGATGGGAATCCAGATATTTCATTGGTATGTAGACAAATGTCAGAATGTAAAGCTACTATCTTTGTTCAGGTTCTCCATAGAGGGAAGCACCAATTTCTTCTGTAATAAGAGATGTGTGTGTGTGTGTGTGTGTGTGTGTGTGTGTGTGTGTTAGGATGAGAGTCCAAGAAGGAATGGGTGAGATGGGACTTTAAGGTATATTCCAGTGCTCCTGGAGATTTGTGGCATAAGGGGACTGTCTAGCCGTCATGAATTTAGTAATTTGTCTTTTAATTAATATCTCTGTTTGCTGTAAAACATTTCCCTGTCTGTTGTTATTCATGATTCCTGGGTCTAGATGATTTATAGTTTAGTAAATTCCCCTGTCTCTGGTTAGAAAGATAGAGGGGTGATGATGGCAAAGAAGCATGATAGTTGGCTCACAGCATGGAATGTGGGAGAAAATTGGGGTGCTAATTGCCATTAGACTTTCAACAATTTTTTATGTTTC
Organism: Vicugna pacos; assembly: GCF_048564905.1. NCBI lineage: Eukaryota > Metazoa > Chordata > Mammalia > Artiodactyla > Camelidae > Vicugna > Vicugna pacos. Next base: position 63,585,467 of record NC_132989.1, read on the forward strand.
CCCCATCCCTCACTGTCAGTGATACTTGATTCCTTTAATTCCTGAGCCTTATCAAGCATGTTCCTTGTTTCAAGGACTTGCTTTTTCCTCTTGCAACCACTTGACAATAAGTTTCCTCATCTTTAGTAGCTTCTCTAGATATTTTTAATCTTCAAAAAGCTTGTTTACACTTTTAATAATACTTTCTTCCCCTTGCTTGTATTGAATGTTGGGTTAATGCTAGTTTATTGCTCCAGTCTAACTTATTGGCAATACAGGATGGAAAGATAAAAATGTTTGTAATCTATTATGTTTCACCAGAAGTCATATAAAATAAAGTTTACCCTTTATCTAAATCTAAATCATTAAGATTTTTTTCTTTGCTGTTATCCAGTGAACTTAACTATTTTCGTATATGTTAATTGCTAATTATTTGTACACATATTGTCAAAACACCTTATAGGTAAGTGACTTTAGGTGATGTTCCATTTTTAATGAGAGAATCGCATTTTGTGTAATTTATTACCAGACCAATTTAGTTAAGAGAAACAAAAGTGATTCAGCTGTTGAAAGCCTAACTTAAATGCTTATCTGATATGTACTCAGTCTATGCTTAAGAAGTAAGTTCTGATAAAGAAGTGTGGTATACATACAGTGGAGTATTATTCAACCATGAGTAAGAAAAATTTTTGCTATTTGAGACAACAAGAAAGAATCTTGACAGAATTATGCTAAATGAAATGTCAGACAAAGAAAGACAAGTATGTATGATCTCACTTACATGTGGAATATAAAAAAGTTGAACTCATAGAAACAGAGTACAGTGGTAGTTACCAGGGGATAGGGTGAAGGATTTGGGAAAGGTTGGACAAAAGGTATAAACTTCCAGTTAGAAGATGAGTAATTTCTGGAGATCTAATGTACAGTGTGGTGATTATAGTTAATAATATTATATTATACTTTTGAAAGTTTCTAAGAGAGTAATCTTAAATGTTCTCACCACAAAAAAAAGAAATTGTTATCATGGAATGTGATAGAGGTGTTATCTAAAGCTATGGTGATAATCATTTTGGAATATATAATCTTATCAAATTAATATGTTGTACACCTTAAACTTAAACACTGTTATATGTCAATTATACATCTCCATAAAGCTGGGGAAAAATAAATAAGTTCAGTGGAATGCGATTATATGAGTATAAAATTTAAAGGGAGAAATACATTTGTATAATAAAATAAATTGTTTAAATGAAAATGGATTGCAAAATAAACATATTTTATAGAATAAAAGAGCTCCTTATATCAGTGTTCTCTATTAGAATGTGAAATGTTTTCCTTGAAAAATAATAATATCCTAGTTTCTTCCACATTTTTCATGAGAGAGAAGGCCATGAGTTGGGGCAAGTATTTTCTAAATTCATGATATCTACTTTAGAGTTTTATTAGAAATTTCTTTAATTTTATGCAGGGAGAAATGGGTTAGTTTGATGAAACTATAAGCTGATACAATTTGCAAAATGATGGATAGTTTCTTTTTCCCCAACCAGAAACCAGAGTTTATTCATAATTAAAGTTATATTGAGTAAAAATTCAATTCCAATGATTTCAATATGCCACTCTTCCTAAAGCAAATTCATTTATTATATGTCAAATACCACTGTAAATGTGTGGCATCAGGAGTGCAGCACTTTTGTGAATGATTCATTGTTTAGTATATTAACTTTTGGAAAGGAAAATTAGAGTCATAATTCTTCTGTATCTAACTTGAAACATTTTTATATAAGAAAAAGATAAATGATTCTTCTTTATATTTCATATATCTTAAATAAAAGAATGATTACTATTGAATAAAATAAACCTTGAAAGGTAAAAAAAAGCTTAAAAATTAATTTCTAGTTTTTATTGTCCAAAACATGAAAAACTCCATTTCACATCAAAGAGATTTTCTATAATTTTATATATCAATGGAAATTTTGTATACATACTGATTTACAAATCAATCTTTTGAATGACTGACTTTTAAAATAATCAAATTTTGAAGTCCTTGCATCAGCAAAATTAAAACTAAACTGATTTTTAGGCATTAATTAAAATCTGATATTTGAATTTTGCATGAGTAATTTTGAAATGATATCTGTAATTTATTGATTGCTGTGCTTTTCATCAATCATCTTCCTTTAGTACATCCAATCAACCACCAAAAACAGTTGATTCTTCCTCAGAAGAGCCCCGACTTAATTTTTTCATTCTTTACATTTCAGATGATCTTCCAGGATGAAAGTTCTGAAGTATTTTCTCATTTTACAAAGACAGAAGTTTAAAGTGTTTGTAATAGTTTGATAATCTACTGTGATCTAATCCCTACCTAATTCTCCAAGTTGATAACTTACCATTCTTCATCAGGTTCTTCAGTTCAGTTTTTGTAACATCACCTCTTCTCTGACAAACATAAAATCTCTACTTCTTTATATTGTCACAATGCACAGAAGATGTGCCCATTAAAGATTTGATGAGTGAATGAAAGATTGAGTGAAATTTAGTTCCACTAACTCCCCTTTCGTAAAAGATTTGTTGATGTGTTACCACTTACATAACTTTCTTCTGTTCTAATGACATTTTGAATTTGCACGAATATGGTGCTTATAATATTCCTAAAGATGATTGTGTATAAATTTATCACTACCTCTAAATTGTACATTTATAATTATGTGCCATCTTTTGTCTTTTAATTGCTTACCTCATGAGCACTATTAGTCTGTTATTTATTGCTGAACAGCATAACACTCCAGGACTTTGTGATTTAACCCATTCCAAAACTTGGTGATATAAAACAACAGCCATTTTATGTTTTCCTGTGATCAGGAATTCAGGAAGGGCTTAATAAGGATGAATTTTCTTTGCTCCTTACTGAGGCTGAGGGATTATTATGGATTGATAAATCTGACCTTACAGCTAGGATGGCTGGAATGCTGAGACATCTCTGCCCTCATAGTCCATTATCAGTCAGAACTTCTCTCCCCTGTGGTTTTGCACCCCTCTGTTCTCCAGGACATTCATTTCCATCTAGCCCCCTCAGTATCATAGTCTAGGTTTCCAGGTGTGGTACCCAAGTCTTCCTCAGAGAGTGAGAAAGGAAGTTGCAAGACTTCTTAAAACCTAGTCCACAAAGTTACTTCTACCTCATTCTACTTGTAAAAGCAAATCACAAGACCAGCCATATTCACTGTAGGAAAAAGAGATTCCACCTGTTGATGGGAGGAGTGACAAATCCCATTGCAAAAGTGAAAAATTGTGGCATCTATCTTTGAAAGTAATTTTCCATTGCACTTTATACTTGATAATTACCTTCCTGCTTAGTTAATATTTCTTATCTGGAAAACAGAAGTTTGGAGTGATTGGTTTCTAAGATACATTTCATTCTAAAACATTGGATAAGCTCCTTGGATCTAATGGATATGTTTAGTAAATAGGAAGTATAACTTCCTATTTATATTTAATAGGGCAACCCTGGGCTGCTTTTCTAAGCAGGCAAAAAAATAACCAAGACAATGATGAGAACATCATTCTTGCTAAATTTTGAATGAAAATTAAAAATGAGTATCCTGAATTTACAAATTTTCTGTAAAATTTTTCTTCTATCTCTATGAGCATAACCAAGGAAGACTAGCTTCTATACTATGAAAGTCGTTAACAATTTTGATATTGTTTTCACACAAAACAAACAAAATTGGTTTCGTCGATCTTTTCTTCTTTTTGGTCTCTATTTTATTTATCTCTTCTCTGATCTTTAATATTTCCTTCCGTCTGCTGATTTTGGGCTTTTTTTTCATCTTTTTCTAATTCTTTTGGATGGTAGACTAGGTTTTTTAATCAAGATTTTTCTTGTTCCTTGAGGTAGGCCTTTATTGCTATAAACTTCCCACTTAGAATTGCTTTTGCTGCATCCCATAGATTTTGGAAAGTTGTTTTTTTTTTCCATTTTCATTTGTCTGGAGGTATTTTCTGATGTCTACTTTGATTTTTTCACTTACTCGTTTTTTTTTTTTAGTAGCATATTGTTTAGTCTCCACATATTTTGTTTTCCCCATTTTTTCCTCATGTAATTGATTTTTGGTTTCATACTGTTACATTTGGAAGAAATGCTTGATAATTTCTATCCTTTCAAATTTATTGAAACTTGTTTTATGGCCTAGCATGTGATATATCTTAGAGAACCTTCCTCGTACATTTGAAAAGAATAAATATTCTGCTTTGGGATGAAATATCCTGTACACAATATCTATCAAGTGTAACTGGTCTATTGTGTCATTTAAGACCACAGTTTTTTGTTTTGTTTTGTTTCGATTTCCTTTCTGGATTGTCTGTTCATTGATTTAAGTGGGGGTGTTAAATTCTCCTACTATTATTGTATTATATTTGATGTCTCCCTTTATATCTGCTCTTATTTGTTTTATATATTTAGGTGTTCCTGTATTAAATGCATATATGTTAATGAGTGTTATATTCTCTTCTTGTATTGATCCCTTAATCATTATATAATGTCCTTCTTTGTCTTCTGTAATACATCTTGTTTTAAAATTTATTTTTGTCTGGTATGAATTTTACTACCCCAGCTGTCTTGTCATTTTCATTTGCGTGAGATATCTTTTTCCATCCCCTCACTTGTAGTCTGTGTGTGTCTTTAGTTCTGAAGTGAGTTTCTTATAAGTAGAATATGGATGGGTTTCTTATCCAGTCAGCCACCCTGTGTCATTTGATTGAAACCTTTAGTCTATTGATATTTAAAATGATTCTTGATAGGTATGTACTTATTACTGTTTTGTTAGTTTGTTTTCTGGTTATTTTTATACTTCTCTGTTCTTTTTTTCTTTTTTTAGTTCTTTCCCATATTGTTTAATAATTTTCTTTAGTTGTATGCTTGTGTTCTTTTCTCTCCAGTTTTTGTATATCTATTATATGTTTCTTATTTGTGGTTATCAAGGGGTTAATATATGTTGACCTATAACTATACCTACTTATTTTAATCTGATAGTCATTTAAGTTCAATCACTTTCTAAAAGGTCTACATTTTTTACTTCTTTTCCCCAAATTTTGTGTTTTTGATGTCATATTTGACATCTTTATGTTTATCCCTTTACTGATTATTTCAATTAAAGTAAATATTACATTACTTTACTTTTAATCTTTATACAAGTTTAAGTAGTTTATCCTCAGCTTTTACTATGTTTGTCTTTACTAGTGGGATTTTTCCTTTCCTATAGATACTTCTTGTTATAGCCTTTTCTTTTCTACTTAAGTGAAGACCCTTCACATTTTTTAGGGTGGGTTTAATACTGATCAACTTTTGTAGTTTTTGCTTGTCTGAGAAGTTCTTTATCTCGTCTTCAATTCTAAATGATAATCTTCTTGGGGCTAGAATATTACATGTTACAAATTTTTTCCTTTTAGCACTTTTACATCATGCCACTCCCTTCTGACCTGTGAAATTTCTGCATAAAAATCATCTGACAATTTTATTGAAGTTCTCTTGCACATAACTGTTTTTCTCTTGTTGCCTTTAGAATTCTTAACTTTTGCCATTTTAATTATCATATGTCTTGATTTAGGTCTGTTTGTGTTCATCTTGTTTGAGACTCTCTATGCTTCCTGTACTTGGATATCTGCTTCCTTCTTCAGTTTTGGGAATTTTTCAGCCATAATTTCATCAAATACATTTTTTACCCCCTTTTCTCTCTTTTCCTTCTGGGACCCCATTAATACAAATATTGGTGTACTTGATATTATCCCAGAAATCTCTTAAACTGTTTTCATTTTTGTTTGTTTGTTTTTCTTTTGGTGTTCTTATTTGGTAGTTTCTATTATTCTGACTTTCCAGATCACTTATGCATTTTTCTATATCACCTAGAATCCTGTTAATTCCTTCTACTGTGTTTTAAATTTCATTTATTATATTCTTCTGTTCTGACTTTTTTTTTGTATTTTCTAGTTCCTTGATAAATTTCTCACTAAGTTCTTCTTATCCCCAATTCAGTTAGCATTCTCATCTAGTTAAGTCCCCAGTCTGATAATTCCAAAATTTCTGCCATATCTGAGTCTGTTTCTGATACTTGCTTTGTGTCTTCAAACTGTTCTTATTTCTCTTTTAGATTGCTTTGTAACTTTCTTGTTGAAACCTTGGTATGATTATCTAGTGAAAGAAACTGTGATAAACAGCCCTTTAGTGTGAGATTTTATGTTTTATCTGGCTTTGGAGGTAGGCTATGTTTACTGTTTTCTATAGTGGTAGGTGTTAGGAGCTAAAATTTTAGCTCAGACACTTTTTAAAATAGGATCTGAGACCTGCAATTCTTTTAAATGCAATCTACTGTTATTATAAAGGATCCTGATTGATATGGTAGTAAGATGTGGGGAGAGGAGAAATATTCTATAATCCTATGGTTATATGAGTCTCTTAGTGAGCCTGTGCCCCTAGTCTAACCTTTATAATTGCTTCTAAGCTCTCTTCACACTCCAATCCCCATACTTTCATGAGACAGGAAGGATAGAGGGGCTGAAGTTTCATATTTCCCTTAGGTTGGTTGGGGAACTTTTCTTAGATCTTCATCCTGAGAATATTTGGGCTCCTCCAAGTAAATCTCATGGAAGTGTGGGGCATTCCTAAGACTGGAACTGTAGAGTTTTTAATATTCAAATTAGTTTATACTGAGTCTTCAGTAATGTATCAATTATAGTTTAAGTATTTCTATAAATATTGGCTCCAGTGGCGGATTTCTTGGTATCCTCCTTTCTTTCTAGCTTTCAGCAAGATGGTTTGCCCTGTTGCCTCAGTTCTCTGATGGGTATAAGGAAAGTTGATTTTCAGTTTGTTCAGATTTTTATTGTAAGAACAGGAGTGGTGCCTTCTTATCTCTTTATCTGTTGGACTGGAAACTGGAAATTTTTTTTTTAAATAGTCATTTTCTCACTTTCTGCTCTCTTCTTACTTTGTAATCCTAGGCAGTTCTGAATTATAACTCTGCCACCAAAGTAATTTACTAGTCTGAACCAAATCACTATCTGTACCCTTTATATCTTACTGGTTTTAAAATTTTTAAATAGAAGAAATTATATCAATGTCTTTGTTTCTTTTGAAATACTTAGCCTAAAATATATACAACTTTCTTGAGATATTTCTTTACACAGTTAAATTTTACTTTACCAATACAAATATATATTAAAATTTTAAAAAGATAATTTAGGTTGTCAAAAATATTTTTCCTTAATTTATCAAGAAAAATTATTAAACTTTGAGGGTAGAGATTTTTACTCATTAAGAGCATGAATATAACTAGTCTTGAATTTTGGTGGAAGTCCCAGTGATCAATGAAATGGTTATAAGATAATTAGCCAGAAAGCACAGTGCCTAGATAATCAACAGTTTGGATAATCACAATGAAATACACTAAGAATTAAATGTTTATGTTAAACAGGACTAATGAATGCATTATGAGAAAATATCTTTGGATGAATGTTTTTATGGAAACTATACAGTAATATATTGGTGCCGTCAAATGAAATGGTCATACAATTCACACTTCCATGAAATTAAGTGAGCTCTAAATGACACTACATCTTCCTGAATTTCCCTGAATTTTTGAAGTCTTTCTTCCTCACTGATTTTCCCAGGTCAGCTCTTATCTGATTAGTAGATACTACTTAATATGTGATCTTTGCATTCTAATTCCTCTTTTTCATACTTAGGATGCCCAATTTTCTCTATTGCCTGAGAGCATCACTGATACATGATGTCATGCTGATAGATAAAAACATTTGTGTGCATCCAAATTACTTTAATTAAAACTGCTATAAAAGTTTGTAACAAATGACACTTACTTTCCTAGTGGTTTTACTATCAAATCATATTTTACTCAGTTAGTCAATCATACTTGTAATAGAAATTTGAAATAGGATCAGTGGTCTTCTTAATCAAAAGGCAATATTCAAAACATGAAGATTTACTTTCTATGCTTTCTGTGTAGGTAGAATATGGATGATAGAATCTAACAGCCAGGATTTTTGTTTAGTGAAAAATGAAAAATGAATGTGAAAATATTTGAGTCATGATTTTATCACCATGAACACTTTTTTTTTAATTGAAGTATAGTCGGTTTACATTGTTGTGTCAGTTTCTGATATACAGCACCATGCTTCAGTCATGTAGGAACATACATACATTTGTTTTCATATTCTTTTTCACCATAAGTTACTGCAATATATTGAATATAGTTCCTTGTGCTATACAATATAAGCTTGTTGTTTATCTATTTTATATATATATTAGTTAGTATCTGCAAATCTCAAACTCCCAATGTGTCCCTTCCCACCCCCATCCCCCACTGATAACCATAAGTTTGTTTTCTATGTCTGTGAGTCTGTTTCTGTTTTATAAATAAATTTGTTTGTCTTTGTGTGTGTGTGTGTGGCTTCACATATAAGTGGTATCATATGATATTTTTCTTTCTCTTTATGGCTTACTTCACTTATAATGACATTCTGCAGGTCCATCTATGTTGCTGCAAATGGCATTATTTTATTATTTTTTATGTCTGAGTAGTATTCCATAACACACACACACACACACACACACATACACACACACACACATGTGTGTGTGTATGTGTGTGTGTGTGTGTGTACACCACAACTTCTTTATCCAGTCATCTGTCAATGGACAGTTAGTTTGTTTCCATGTCTTTGTTGTTGTAAATGGTGTTGCTGTGAACACTGGGGTGCATGTATCTTTTCTAATTAAGGCTACCTGTGGGTATATGCTCAGAAGTGGGATTGCTGGATCATATGATAAGTCTATTTTTAGTCTTTTGAGGAATCTCCATACTGTTTTCCATAATGGCTGAACCAAACTGCATTCCCTACAACAGTGTAGGAGGGTTCCCTTTTCTACACAGCCTCTCCAGCATTTATCTTTTGTAGAGTTTTGAATGATGGCCATTCTCACTGATGTGAGGTGTTACTTCGTACTTTTGATTTGCATTTCTCTGATAGTGATATTGAGCATTTTTTTCATATGCCTATTGGCCATTTGTATGTCTTCATTGGAGATTGCTTGTTTAGGTCTTCTGCCCGTTTTTGGATTGGGTTGTTTGTTTTTTTCTCTTTAAGTTGTATGAGCTGTTTATATATTCTGGAAATTAACTCTTGTCAGTCTCATCTTTTGCAAATATTTTCTCCCATTCTGTAGGTTGTCTTTTTGTTTTGCTTATGGTTTCCTTTGCTCTGCAAAAGCTTATAAGTTTAATTAGGTCCCATTTGTTAATTTTTGCTTTTATTTATATTGTTTGGCTAGATTGCCCTAGGAGAACATTGCTGAGACTTATGTCAGATAATGTTTTACCTGTGTTTTCTTCTAAGAAGTTTATTGTGTCTTGTCTTATATTTAAGTCTTTAAGCCATTTTGAGTTTGTTTTTATGTATGTTCTGAGGGAGTATTCTAACTTCATTGATTTATATGCTGCTGTCCTGTTTTCCCAACATCATTTGCTGAAGAGACTGTCTTTACTCCATTGTATGTTCTTGCCTCCATTGTCAAAGATTAATTGACCGAAAGTTTGCGGTTTTATTTCTGGCTCTCTAGAACACTTTTATTTGCCCTGCTTTCTGTGTTCCTTTTGTACCAGTTTGAGTTGCACAGGAACACAGCTGCTCAGCAGTTGAGAAAAACAAAAATATACAAATAAAAACTCACTTTAATATGTCTATTCTGGCTGCCAGTTCATCAAAGATTAATTTCACAATACTTACTGCTTCCTGGAGCTCAACAGAGGTAAACTTGTGGGGTGCCTGTGATTATGTCATTTAGCTCTAAGTTATTTCTCATAAGCTGTGGAATTCCCTTTGTAGTTGTTTTTTTAAAATGACAGCTTTATAAACTAAAAATATCACAAATTAGTAAATATATATATTTAAAATGGTCACACAGAATTTGGCTTTTTCAGCACTCGGGGAGACAAATATCATCCATACTTTTGTGATTTTTCTATTGATTTTCTAATTTTTTATATGTTGTTGGACTTTATCCAGAAAATATATTTAGTTGATATCAATATTAAACATTCGGGGGCATAATTTATTATGCCACTTGTTTTCCTGCTCTGTAGTGGTTAATCTCCTTGTATATATCCTCCATGGACAAATACTTCTTTAAATTCAGTGTATTTTAGAAAATAAAGTGACTTGAAAGGAATAAGCAATCTTAAACTATCAAAATATTGAATGGATACTACTCCACTTATAAAGACAATACTTTAAATGATATGCCTTAGGACTTAAACAGTTTTTAATGGAAAAATATCTTAAAATCCTGTTTACTATTATCTAATCTCGGTATTCAAGTGGAAAGGGTTAAAAAAGTATCAGATAGAATTTGATCATTTTGTTATAGAATATAATGATTATCTCCTTTTTAATCAGAAAAAAACCACACTACGTTTATGTTCTAAATTTTAGTATGCATTGATCTCAGATACCTCAGAAAGACAAGGATTGTTTTGATTTATTAAGCTTTCTCCCTAAGTAAGACAAAAGAATTGATTTAATATTTATTACTTCATTATTTTGTCCACTTAGTCTCAGGAGGAAAGTGACCATTTGGAGAAAACTTCTCCCTTGTGATGAATCAGCTTTGACCAAGAAGGTGACATTGAAGAACTGAAAGAAAGGGAACATTATCACAACTTTGTTTCCTGGCTACAGACTGGTGCTACTGTATAAGGTATGGCATCCTCCCTAGAATAATACACTGAAATGCACCACAACTCTTCTTGTTCTCCCTGGGGTAAAAATGAGCTTCTAACCTCTGGTTCATCTGGAGGCATTGCTTTAAATCCATCTTATGCCATGTCCTTCTAAAGGGGAAGTGTGTTTGGGTATTTAAGTGTCCTACCTTCTGATAAAAGTGGGAGAATGGGAGGTCAGGATAATTCTTACTGCACAATACCCAAATTGGCCATAGGCAATTTGATTGCCTTTATAAAAAGTACTTAATGGAGTGAAAACATACAAAAGGGATAGTGAGGAATAAAATAATCTATGAATTACTCGAGTCAGTTAGGAACTTATTCCACAGTGATATTGTAATAGTACCTTTATGTTCATCATAATGCTTCCACTTCTTTTGTTTGCTAGAGTAGCAGACTGATCAAGAACATGAGCTCTAGGACAAAATTACCTTTGGCTTCACCTCTCATTTGTATTCTATTGGGCTGTAATGAGAATTAAATGGATTAGAACAGATTTAAGGCAGTTACTGATAGGTAGAAAGTACTTAAAATATTTAGTTGTTGATATTCTCATTTAGTAATATAATTGGTTGAAAAAACTCTGAGATGCAAAACTTAGAATATGTGTAAATATGATATGCAAATCCTAACTTTAACATTAAGAAAAATGCATTCATAAAAATGTAAATATCTAAAAAGTGGAATCAGATCTAAATGTGTAAGAAATAGAGCAAAATATGCTATTGCAAAAGGGATATATTGCTATATTGCTATACTGCTTCCCTGCAATTGAACTATGCTAAGAATTTGATTGGTCTGTCTAATAGAGATAGTATTTTAGGTAAAAGGGGGTTTTAGTATTGCTTAAGTTAATGCATATTGATTTTGTGGGCTGTTTGTAATGGTTCTATCATTCCTACCCTGCTGTATTCTGTTGTTGTTATAAAAGCAATACCCATCAGCCGTGTGATTTCCTACTCTCTTTTGCCATTTTGCTATCAACTCCACATAAGTCAAATTCAGGTCCTGCCTATTAACCCCATGTTCTTATTTCAGTTTCTATTCAACCTGTCAAAATGTTAATATTATTTCTGGTCTTTGCCTTCTCCATTATCAGTTTCTGAACTTCACTTTATCCATACTGCAGGTCTGCTACTATCTCTCTTAGAACTATCTTTCTTTCAAAGAACTGAGGGTGACACATGTTAGGATAAGCCCATGGTGGTGGTGATGATGATGATGAATGGTATCTGGCAGACACTGACCCACGTATTGTGTGTGTGTGTGTATAATTTAATCTTCAAACTAATTCTGTGAAATAAATATTACTTTTATCCCAATATTACAGCAAAGAGTTTGAGCCATTGAAGATTAAAGAATTTGACCATGTTAATTCAGCCTTATTTTTGTAATTGGCAACAAATTTCAGTGGGTCCATCTATTAGGAAAAGTGATGGGAAATACTGTATTGTTTTGGCAGATATGGAGAAGTTCATTTAACATATGTTTGTTAAAGCTTTTGTCTCGATTATTTTTTAGGTTTTAAGAGTTCATAAATTAATTAAATTGCATTCTAGTTCATTTCTGGCTGGCCTGCCATATTTCTGGCAGGTCAGCCAGAAATAAACTGGAATAGGGTAATGGGCAATTGGTGGGAACCACAAAAGAGGGTAGCATAATTGAATTCATAATTTATATATGGGATAAAGTGGAATAAGGAAAACAAGAATTTGTGCTGGTTGCTGACACAAGCAAGTATGCAACAATGAAGAGAATGAAAAGAATGTCTATGCCTATTGGAAATTTGGGCTTTCATGCAAAATCATCAATGAAAACATTCTGTAGAAGTAACATTTTCCAAAAGTTCAATCCAAATTCCAAATGAAGTTAAGTTGCAGTCAGTGAAAATATGAAAATGGAAAAATATCTTTATCTCATGGATTTTCTTTGAAAGGTAGATCTCTCCAAACAATATAGTATGAATCACACACACCAAGATATTGTAGATAGTAAATTAATTGTGCATAAAACTCCTGAAATCTTGCAATGGGAGAAAAGATACATGCTGAGAGCATTAAGTCTGCCAATAATTTGCAAAGCTTCTTGGAAAGAATTTAATTAGAATACAGTTTTGCAGTTAAATGTAAAGCTGTTGTGCCAAGAAATATTAAACAAAATAGCGGTGATCTATCTTCAGAGACTTTTTGAATTAACTACTGAATTGAAATGGTTTGGGAAATACATATGCATATATATATGTAAAATCTTTTTGAGAGTAACTCTTGTAATATAACTAGCAAGCAAACAAATATGAAATAATATTGTATATTGTTCTGTTTGTTGCAAAAGTAGAACAGAAATAGGCACAAGTAAACTCTGCTCTTAGAAAAATCAGTGTAAAGAATGTTATAGCTGAGATGTCAGATTAGAGAGTTCAGTAAATCAGTATTCTTTCTAGCCAAGCAGAAAAAAGTTTAATTTTGACTATGCTTAAATTTTAGTAAGCCCTGAGGTGAGTTTTAACTTCATGTTGAACTCTAGAAAGAGGTTCAAGTATGTAATTATTTTATGTTTAGAAATGTTGCCAGTGGCTTTAAGGGTCAGGCTGGTACGTAGTTTCTTATCTGCTACTAAGTTATCTAAATGTTCTACTTTAATTCCAACCTGTTATCATTTTGCCCATAGTGATTTGTTGGGAGGGGGGATAAACAAACAAGCAGCTACTAGTCTATATGTGCAAACATGTGTGTGAGTTTGTGTGTGTGTAGGTGTGTGTGTGTGTACTCAAGTGAGTATTTGTATTATCAGTTCTGAGTAAATTTTACCAACTTTGGAGTTTAGATTTATTTTGAGTTACCAAGGTTACATTTGGAGTCATGTTTGATCCTAGTAATATAAAATGAAACCTTGCACCTGTATTTGTAATTACATAAATTACTAATATTTCATTTGGTTCTGAACTAGTCACATAGTAAATGTACCTGCATTTTAGTTGTAAAACTAAACTTCCCACAATAAAGAAATATTCATATAACTCTTTTTTACTTTTCCATAGAATTGGTCTTATACATAGACACTACTTATAGCTAATTATGTCTCACAATTTATAGATGCCCGAACATCTCAAAATAAAACACACAGGATTGCCCAATACATTTTTAAGATGCCTGAAATTTCTGTGCTTGTTACTTTCTAGGTTGTAAGGGATGTTAAATATTATATATATCACTATAATTTTAGTCCTGCAAAGCATAGTGTTTTAAATATCTCAAGTATACAATATATGTTGAATGAATAAAAGAGTAATACATTGTAGTCTCTAAATTCAGCACTTTGTATCATTATCAAAACTGTGTTTGCCATAATTACACCTGAATTATTGATAAGAACAAGTACAAGTATGAACCATTAATGCATTGAAACAGATTACTCTGTCAATAGGAGATCCAGTTGAAACAACAGAAGACATATTCTTTCTTAATTTGGAAGGAGAAAGAGAATAAAAAAAAGCCCAGAGCCTGGGCATTAATGGGAGACCCGGACCAAGTACAGGGCCCTAAGTGGTCAAAATTGGGGAAAGGAAGGGACATTAAGAACACTGTTCAAAGTGATTACTTATTGTCATCCATGCCCCTCTGTTTCTCATCTCAAGTGTGAAAATGGCTGATTTAGAAAATACCATGACCCATGTCCTCTCTCACATGGTAGTTAACATTACTTAGACACTTGTCAGCATATGAATGAATCGATTTCTTGAGGAAGAGTTCCAGCCACTATAGACCATCAACTATTTTTGACTGATGTTACTATTTTTCTTTAAGAACTGTGAAAACATGAGTGAAAACTTTCCCTAAGAAACAGTCTTTTCAAAAGATAGTTGTGTTTCCACTTATCTTTCTGTTTGTTTTCTCCTTGAAATGTATTACTGTAAATAATATCAAGAACATTCTGTAATCTGACACTTTCATGCAGATTTTTTAAATGTGCTGATTTTATACCTATTATTAATGGAAGACAATGTGTAATCATTCAGTTTCATTCCACAATGCATTTTAAAAGCTTTTGGAAAGACTGGAACATAATCAAATTAGAGATTACATCAATACAAATTAACTATGTATGCCTTTCCATTCTAACTTAAAGCAAACTTGCAGACCTAGCAGTAACCTTACTCCAATTCACGATGAATTTCATTATACACGCTAAAGAAAATCTCTGTACTGATAGGGAGCTCTATTGCAATGATTTGATGTGGTTGACTAAACTCACAAGGGGAAATATGTACAAAGCTTTAAAGATTGGATTCAAATGAAATTTTTGTGCCAATGAATTGAATTATCATGCCAAAACTGAAACACAAAGCAGTACTTCCATGTTAAACCAGCCATGGCACAGACACAAATAAGGTATCATAGTGTTATTATAAGGCCACTATTCCTCCAAACACTGGTTTAGGTTTAATTTCTCACTTCTCCTTAGAGTTGTCAATGCATAACTTACTGTTCTCCCTCAGCAATATACTTACTAGAGAAAATCACTAACAGCAATTTAGTTTGTTCTGAATTAAATCAATTAAACTCAAATGTAAATTTGTGACAAAGAGAATGATATGACCAATATTGAGAAAAAAGGATATTGACAAGTCACTGATAGAATAACAATAATGATACAGTTTGGGTTCTGCCCAATTTAGGTTCAATTATCTTTGGGAATCAAGGGGTTCCCTAAGCTTATTTACTCATTTGAATAATTAGGAGAAATGAACTTGCTACTCAAAATACGGACTGTAGACCAGCAATATTGGTATTATCTGGGAGGCTGATAGAAGGGTAGTCTTAGATCCTTCCCAGATCTACTGAATTAGGTATGCACTGAAAACAAAAGCCTCAATGAACTGAATGCCCCATGATTTCTGAAAAACACTGGCCCGATGGACTGCGATCTCTTCTGTATCACTTCTGTCATTTCTGTCTGTTTCTCTACCTCTTGCCTGAGTATCAAAAAAGATTATCAGAATCAGGATTACTACTAATATAAATGCTGCTAAATATTAGGCCCATTTATTGATTTTTCATTAAGTTGTCCTTAGAAAACTGTTAAAACGATAGCCTGAGAAATAAACATATCTCTATTATAACATTAAAATGGCTTTGAATTTTGGAAGTTTACCTAGTACTTATAGTCAACTAGTTATATTTTGGTATGCATTATATATATATAAAGATCTGATCACTCTTTCTGGTAATAGAGGCTTTTTGCTTGTATTATCCTAATTTTGCTCCATGGACTATGTGGCAAGTAGAAGGTAGGATATACTTCTATTAATTATTCTATAATTCATCCTGCCAGAAATTCATGGAAAATACACAACTATAAATGTTGATCAAATACACAAAGGTATAATTTAATGGTTATAATATCTTAGTGACTCTTTTTCTTTTAAGACTGCCTTAATTGTACATGAACATGAACTGACACTTCTGAGTTCAGTTATATGATAATTTAGTATTTCTCCAGCAATTAAGTTCAAATCCACTTCTTTATGCTCCCCATCTTATATATCTGAAACATATAAATCCATCACCCAAATTATAAAAATTCAAAAGTACATTTAAAATTTAATATTAACAGCAAGGCTTTCTATTTAATTTTATATTCAATATGTGCTGATAATGTCTATTTTTGCTGTTTGATTTCATTTCAGATATTGAGAAGAAAATTTCCCTTAGATAATTTTCCAGGTTATTAAATAGACACTTCTTAAAATAATCATAAGAACTGTGTATTGAAATAGCTTTTTTTAAAAAAAAATTTGCCTATGTAGAGAATTATCTAAGAGTAGATAACATGATGCATATATTCTTTTAAATGGAATTTGTTGACATGTGTAACAGAAAATATCAAATGGAGTAACTCTGTCTTGAATTATTTTGAATTACCAATCTTCCATGCCAGTTAGGTAATGGTTTCCTATTAAGACTAATGGAAATTGAATGTAAATCTCCATGAATAAAATTAAAGCTATACTGATATCCCAATTACTTGAGGTATTAAGGGTCTGTGATAGCCAACCTTTAAAAAAGCAGAAGTGCTTACTAGGAGCCCTAGGCTAATGACAAAACCAATTTTACAGTAGTACTTAATGGGTAAGGTTTGAAAAAAAAAAAAAAAGCCTGAATTCAGGAAAACAATTTAGTTGTTAGACTTTAAAGCTTCTGGAAGCAGTGTTGCAGAGTTTTGATACCATACAATCATCCCTTAGCGCAAAAAAAGCTGAGAGTAAATTTTTTTCAGAAAAAAATGTGTATGGTTCAAAATAATTTCTTGACGACAGAGAAGTATTCTCCCCTTATCTGCTTTTCTGTCCTCTTCCAGTTTTCACCCCAACCTCTGGATTTCCTTAGAATCTGCAGCCTGTGTATGTAAACCCCATCACTTTCCCATAGTCTTCTTCATCAACTTTCCCTTTTCTTCTCCTTTCACTTTTCCTAGTAGTACATAAAGAATCTAACCTTTTTATTGTAAAATAAATATTTCTACTGTCCTATATCAGTTTTATCTCTCACCTGAACTCAAAAAACTAGTCTTTTTGCTTATTTCTACTCACTCCAAACCATATTCCACAATCCAGCCAGCAGTCTTTCTAAAACTAGTATTTGGTAATATCACTCCCCTTACCAAACCTTAAGCCTTTTCTAATCCAAAATCCTTTATAATGCATTCAAGATCTTCTAGTATCTGACTGCAGACTGGCCTTCCAGACTTCAGTTCCAATGTCTTCCTTAAGTTCAAATTGCACCAAGAGCTTATAATTTTCTTGAGTAAGAATTGCATTTGTATGCCTCTATGCCTTTACTTGATTTCTCTGCTTATGTTGTCTCTCAGTCAACAGCACTAGTTAACTGTTTTATTGTAAGTTCTTCATATGTCGTCTTATCTTCTCTGGTAGATGGTATATCAGCTTTTAATTTATTTATTTCAATGCATGTATCTTTAATCTTTATGGACCTGCCACAAAATAATATTGTGAATTGTGTTTTCAGTTAGTAAAGTAATTTAGATTAATTATTTGTAGATAATTTCATAGTCTGATTAGAAGAATTGTAATCTGGGTTGGAATGAGAAAGGTGATGTGGGTGTTTGACTATGTATTGAAACATTTTTCTTTTTAGAATAGGTTGTTAGTTTCTTTTTCTCTTAAAATAAAATTACTAGTAACACTATTGATCGTGGTTTAAGCAGTTAATGTTTTGGTTCTGAATATATTATGGATCAGTTACTGTACTCCTCTGTGCAATCTTACCAAATATTCATATTCATACTTGTAAGTCAAATATAGTAATTGTGTCTAATTATTAAATTTACCCTCTACCATACCACCACTGATATTCTGCTGGATCTTAGAAAAATGTAAACCAATCTTCAAGCATTTAATGAAGCATACATGTAAAAGGTGTCCAGGAAAAGTTGGCTTTACTCTCATGGGCAAGAGTGGAGGAGAAACACTGTAAAGATACTAAATTACAAAGATTCAGAGTTGCTGATAGAGGCACACCATGCCTTTTCAGATTGTGCTTTGTGAATAAACTGAAAACTTTATGGCTTCTTTTGTAACAGAAACCAAGCAATTGGGGTAATGTTCTTAATACACACAAGTTTTATTCTAAACACAGGTCACTGTCATTATATCCAAGCCCTCTCATACATGCCTAAAAAAATGTCTAGAGACTCCATGAGAACAAGTTAGAGGAAAAAAGTAAAGGTAGGCAAGAAATTTTGCAGCTTAACATTTCTGCTCTTCTTTTTAGTCAGTAGGATTTTCTTCTCATTTGTAAGTGTCTGAGTTGCTTTACTGAGAACAAGTCAAAAAAGTAAGTAATAAAGGAAGGAAGGATTGGAGGAAGGAACGAAGGAACGAAGGAAGGAAGAAAGGAAAAGGGAAAAATTAAGGAAAGGAAAAAGGAAAAGAGGGAAAGGCATCAATCACTGTGCCCAAGGTCATTCTGCTTAATGCTTAATGATCAAATGTACTAACTTTTACTTCCTTCGGGAATCTACTCTTCATATTATATAGAACATACTTTTACATTTACAAAATATTTTCCTATTACATATACTATTCTAAATGAGGTAATTTCAAGAATCTTAATGAAAAACCATATATTTTAGAATAATAGTATATTTCTATTATGTCACTAGTTTATTTAAATATATCCATCTTTTATATATAATAATTGGCAACTCAAAATGATGAAAGAGAAAATTAAATATTATAGAATTCTAGATGTATTTCATTGCCAATCTGTCTATCCAGGGAATAGGAAAAAAAGCAAAAATAAATGAACAAATGGGGCCTAATTAAACTTATAAGCTTTTGTACAGCAAAGGAAACCATAAGCAAAACAAAAGTTTAATGTCCAGAATATATAAACAGCTCATACAACTTAATAAGAAAAAAAAACCCAATCCAAAAATGGGCAGAAGACCGAAACAAGCAATTCGCCAATGATGACATATAAATGGCCCAAAGGCACGTGATAAAAATGCTCAATATCACTAATTATCAGAGAAATTTAAATCAAAAGTACAATGAGATATCACCTCACAACAGTCAGAATGGCCATCATTCAAAGTCCACAAATGATAAATGCTGGAGAGGGTGTGTAGAAAAGGGAACCCTCCTACACTGCTGGTGGGATTGTAGTTTGGTGCAGCCATTATGGAAAGCAGTATGAGATTCTTTAAGAAACTAAAAATAGACTTACTACATGATCTAGTAATCCCACTCCAGGGCATATATCCAGGGGGGCACCTCTAATTTGAAAAGATACATCACCCCAACATTCATAGTGGCACAATATACAATAGCCAAGACAGGGAAACAACCCAATGTCCATCAACAGATGACTGAATAAAGTAGTTGTGGTATATTTATACAATGGAATACTACTCAGCAATCAAAAATAATAAAATAATCCCATTTGCAGCAATGGATGGACCTGGTGATTATCATTCTAAGTGAAGTAAGACAGAAGGAGAGAGAAAAATATCATATTATACCACTCATATGTGGAATCCAAAAAAGAAAAAAAAGAGGACACTAATGAACCTATCTACAAAACAGAAACAGACTTGCAGATATAGTAAATAATCTTACAGTTACCAGGGGAAAGTGGGTGGGAAGGGATAAATTTGGGAGTCTGAGATTTGCAAATGTTAAAAACCAGATTTCTTCTGTATAACACAGGGAACTATATTTGGTATCTTGTAATAACCTTTAATGAAAAAGTATATGAAAATGAATATATGTATATGTATGTATGACATTTTTATAGGCTTGTAATTTTATGTATATATAGTGATTTTATATATATAAAGTGATTCAGTTTTCTCCAAACTGTGTAATAGTCTGCTAGGGCTGCCAATAAAAAATAATACAGACTGTGTACCTTGAAGACAGGAATTTACTCACAGACTAGGGGCTGGAAGTCCATGTTCAAGGTGCTGGCAGGATTAGTTTCTCCTGAGGCCTCTCTCCTGGGCTTGTAGACATCCGCGTTCTAGCTGTCCTCACATGGCCTTTTCACTGTGAATGCTTATCCATGGTGTCTCTTTCTTTTCTTGTAAGGATATCAGCCCTATTATATTAGTTACCTACACTTTCTATCTAGGGATTATATGCATCTCTAGGCATAATGGTAAACATCATGAACTCATGCTAATCTCCTTAATAATTATTGTAACTAAGATGGTACATTTTAGGAAATGCATCAATTCTTCATTCATTAATTTAAAGCCAGTGCATATTTATTCCATATTATAAAAAAATCATGCTTAGTAAATCTCTTTACCTTATTACTGGATTATGAGCTCCTCAATGAAAGCAAAGAAAAATGTCTAATGTTCTTGGTATGGTCAGTGGCTACTTCTACAATAGGCAGCCATCAGTTACTTAATAAACAATTGATTCTTAAATATCATAAAATACTATTATATGATGCCAAGGTTAAAAATAACTTAGAAATTTATTGAGCACCTATTATGTTCTGGTCAGTGTTCAGAGACTTCTGTCATCCTCATAATAACTCTGAATAGTTATTACTTTGCCACTTAATACAAGACTGCATTTCAGAGAGAATAAATGACTTCCCCAAAAGAACAAAATGAAAAATAATGACATTGGTAAAATTCCTCATCATTATTATTGCAAAGTAAAACATATAAGAAAAGGGGCACCAAGTATGATTATAGTTGGTGGCAGCATAACCAGAGATGCATAAATGCTATTCTTTTTTCATTCTGCATGAAATAAAATTTGCCCTGCAACATTCACTGTAAACTAGAAGTTGGCAAATGAGGGCGTGAGGATCAGTGCCAGACTATCACTTATTGTTATATAGATCATGAGCTATAAATGGCTTTACATTTTTAAATGATTGAAAAAAACTTAAAAACGCAATATTTTATGTGACTTGGAAATAATACAAATTTTGCATGTGACCATGAACAACATTTTGTTTGAACACAGCCATGCCCATTCATTAAATGTGGTTTATATCTGATTTTGCAAAATAATAGCAGCATTGTGTAACTGCCACAGACTGTGTGGCTCACAAACCATAAAATATTTACTATCTGGCCCTTAACAGAAAAAGTTTGCCAACTCTACTCTGTACTATTCATTACTGTATGTGTATTTGTATTTACCTGAATTTGTGTGCATGCATTTTTTAAAAAATGTGTATGACAGAGTTTTTCCCTTGCTATCATAACTGATTTTTTGGTTTTCTTTTGTTCTCAAGAGGCCATTGCCACGGCTGATATCCCCAGTTTGTACTGAGGTATTGGAATCAATGGATTGGATACTTGTTCTTTTGGAAAAGAAAATATATGAGGGTATTGAAATGAGATTTCTGGCTTTACCCTGTCCACATCTTTCTAGCTTCATTCCAGTTGTAGTGATAAGAGCCAGCCTGATATTTAGAATTACAGTGGCACTTTATATCTGCAAAATGCATAACATTCTCATTCAGAAGTTAACCCTACAGCACAGTTTAAACATAATTAGGCCATTTTTGCAGCTGTTTTAACCACTGTTTTCTTAATAACAGGAGAAAAAATTCAAGTTTTTAAATTGCTCTCTTGTCAAAGAGATTACAGCTGTAAGATTTTTCCTATAACATTTGGAGATGTGTCTACAAAATATCAAAACAATCTAGAGAATCAGTAATTGAGGCAAACATTGGTAAACTTAAGTATTTGCTTTAATTGACAAGCTGTTTGATTCAATTCACTGGTTGATACTAAAAACACATAATAATATGACACAAAAACAAAAATGTGCTATGCAATTTATAGACATTTTTCAAATTTTTATTTTTGTAGGAGACTAGGGTGCGTATTTAGTCAGAAATTAAGTACACAGTAGCAAAATATGGAATAAAACTTAATCTTTTGGAAGTAAGAGTTGTTTTGAAATTTTCTGTCATTTAATTCTTGATAATATTAAAGTAAAGTATTTTTACCTTTTAGATAGATGTTATTACAGAAAGAAAGGATTATTTATATATATTTTAAAAAGGACTTGTAACATATGCAAACCCCGTTTACTTGTGCAATGGATCAATTCTTTAATACGTGGCTAAATTATATTTAAGAAAGATCACCAATGTATTTCTAGAGAAGAAAGATAATATTCTAATTCCAAAAGAGACTTTTAAATGACATTTATCTCTTTATAAGATAAATTATTATTATTTGAAAGGAGTAATAACATTTTAAGAAATTATTTTGTTGAGACAGCTTAAATGTTCATTTATTATTTATGTAATGATATGTTCTTTTAAGACTGTTTTGAATTTTGCATAAGATAGATATAACAATAAAATATCAAGAAAGATGTAGTCACTTTCAAATATCAAATTATTTATAGAGTAATAAAATGAAAGATTTTCTAAATATAAATATGAATATGACTATTGTCAATATCAACAAATGATATTTGAATTTTGGCTTAGAGTTCACATATAATGACTATGCTAGACTGCATTTCAGAATTAGTATTTTTCTATTGAAATAGGAAGCATGTGAAAAAAATATCTATACAATTCTAAAATTGATACATACCCATAAAATATTTTCATACACACGATTCCAAAATCTGTGTAGTCAATAATCCTCTGTAGTATCTAAACTGATCTTCTCTTCATGATTCTTATTTAAATAGGGAAGGCTTTTGAGGTGTATAAATAATGGTTGTAGCAAATATAAATGTATACTGGGCCTAGAAAGCCATCCCAGGAGCAACAAGCATTCATAGTGTCTGGATTTTGGTTTCTATTACCATTCCCCAGTAAAAGGAACCAGAGCTCCTTGAAGAAGTAGCTGATTCCAGGACTCAGGTAGAAAATATAGAAGAGGAGCCTGAAGTACCTTGTAATGCCAGAGAGAGTAAGGAAGTGCTATAAAACTAAGAAAACAAAACAGATCACAGTGATGGGGTTATCTGAAAGGGACACACCATATGAAATTAATTCAAATCAGATTAAAGACCTAAAAGTAAGACTTGATTACATAACCACTAGAAGCAAGCATAGGAAAAAAATTTCAGGATATTGGATTTGGTAATGATTCATTGGATATGACACCAAAAGCACAGGACACAAAAGAAAAAAATAGACAATTGGGAATACATCAAACTAAAAATTTCTGTGTATCAGAAAAGAAAAACAACAGTCGACAGAGTGAAAACACAGTCTACAGAATGAGAAAGAAAATTTGCAAATTATACATCTGATAAGGAGTTAATATCTAGAAAATATAAGGAATTCATATAACTCAACAACAAAGGAACAAACAACCCAATTTTTATAATGGGCAAAGGACTTAAATAAACAATTCTCCAAGGAATGTGTACTGTATTCTTTGGCCAGCAAGCATATAAAAAGATGTTCAGTATCATCAATCGTAACAGGAATGCAAATCAAAACCACAGTGAGATATCACATTATATCTACTAGAATGGCCACTGTCAAAGAACAGAAAAATAGTAAGTACTGAGTATGTGTAGAAATCAAAACAGTTTTACACTGTGGGTTGGAAATTAAAATATTGAAGAAATTATTTAAATAATGGATAAGGAGTTTCCTCTAAAAATTAAAAATAGAACTACCATATGTTCTAGCAATGCTACTTTTTGGTATATATGAAAAATAATTGAAATCAAGATTTCAAATTGATATCTGCACTTCCACATTCATTGCAGCATTATTCAAAATAGCCAAAATGTGGAAACAATCTAAATGTCCATTGATAGATAAATGAATAAAGAAAAGTGATCTATATATATACATATATGTGTATGTATATAATGAAATATTATGAAGCCTTAAAAAAGGAGATGCTATCCCATGCTACAATATGAAAGAACCTGCAGGGCATTATGCTGAATGAAATAAACCAGTCACAAAAGGAAAAATAATGTATGATTCCACTCACTTGAAATATCCATGATAGTTAAAATCGTACAAATGGAAAGTAAAAATGTGGTTTTCAAAGGCTGAGGGGAGGACAGGGAGAAAATTAGTGTTTAATGGATATAAAGATTTAGTTTTGTAAGATAAAAAATTCTGAAGATGTATTGCAAAACAATGTGAACATACTTCACACTACTGAATGTACACTTAAACATGTTTAACATGATAAATTTAATTTTATGTTTTTTTTTACCACAGGAAAAATATTAAACATTTAATTCAAATCTGTTTTTTTTTCTTGTGAAGAGAATATTTAGGATTTACTCTTTTAGTAACTTTACAGCATATAGTCATTATGTTGTACATTATATCGCCAATACTTGCTTATTTTATAACTGGATGTTTATATACTTATTGAACACCTTCACCCCATTCTTCTACCACCTCCATCCCCTGCTTCTGATACAAACAAATCTGATCTCTTTTTCTGAGGGTTTTTTTTTTAATAGATTCTATATATAAGTGAGATCATACAGTGTATGTCTTTCTCTGTCTGGCTTATTGCCCTCAGGGTCCATCCATGTTGTCACAGATGGCAGGATTTCCTTCTTTTTATGGCTGAATATTATTCCATTGTCCCAATAGTATTCCATTCCATACTCTTTCAATAGTGTATGTATATATACATATATATATAATATTCTTTATTCATTCATTTGTTGATGAACATGACTTAGGTTGTTCTATATCTTTGCTATTGTAAATAATGCTGTAGTCAATGTGGGGATGCATATTTCTCTTCAACATAATAATTTTGTTTACTTCAGGTATGTATTCAGAAGTGGAATTCCTGAGTCATATAGTAGTTTCATTTTTAACTTTTAGTGGTACCTCCATAGTGTTTGCCATAGTGGCTGCATCAATCTACATTCCCATCAACGGTGAACAAGGTCCACTTTTCTACACATCCTCTTCAGTATTTGTGATCTCTTGTCTTTTTGATTCTAACAGGTGTGAGGTTATATCTTATTATGATTTTGATTTGTACTTCAATAATTACTAACAGTGCAGTGTTGGATATCTTTTCATGTACCTGTTAGGCATTGGAATATCTTATTTGAAAAAGTGTTTATCCAGGTTCTTTGGCCATTTTAAAAATTATATTATTTGGATTTTTTGTCATTGACTTGTATGAGTTCTTCATGTATTTTGGTTCTAACCCCTTATCTGATATGTGATTTGAAAATATTTTATCCCATTCTATAAATTGCCTTTTTATTTTATTGATTGTTTTTTTGTTGTTGTGCAGGAGCTTTTTAGTGATGTAGTTCCATTGCTTTATTTTATTTTTTTATTTTGTTGCTTATGCTTTAGGTGTCATATACAAAAATATATTGCTAAGACCCATGTCAAAGATATTTTTTCCCATATTTTCTTCTAGCAGTTTTACAGTTTCAGATCTTATATTTAAGTTTTAATCCATTTTGAGTTAACTTCTGTGAATGGTGTAAGAAAGGGTCTAGTTTCATTTTTTTTACATGTGAATATCCAATCTTTCCAGCACCATTTACTGAAGAAACTGAATTTTATTATTGAGCATTCTTGGTTCCCTTCTCCAATATTAGCTGACCAAACCTGTCTGTTTTATTGGGCTGAGTGAATTATTCCTTTTTAAGATAGGAAAGCAGTCACAGGGATGTTAAGTAACTTAAATAATGTAAGTATCATTCATGATACCCCTTATGAATTTAAATTGTATGGCAGATAAAAGTTGTATCTTTATCTGGGGAACTAAGATAAAGATAAATGATTGCAAAAGCTATTTATGAAGAATAATTTGGAGACACATTGTCATTAACGAATTCCATTCTTACCTCAAATGCTACCTCATTAGAAAGACTGTCTTTAACATCCTCAGTAATGTAACCCTACCTGCTGTTTTATTTTCTTCCTAGTGCTTATAGTAGATTATTATTCTTTGTTTTTAGCTTATGTCTCCTCAGCAGAAAATATGTTCCTTATAAGTAGGGACCTTGTCTGGCTTATTTATCTATGTATCCTCAATATGTAAACTAGAGTTTGTCATAAGGTGATAGTTCCATATATTTGTGGATTAAATGAATTAATAATTAATTAATTATACTATTCTGCTTTCCTTTACATATTATTCAGGCTATAGATTGGTCTAAATCATCCCTCGAAGAATGCTGCCCGTTTCAGTTTTGAACATTAATTCTATCCAGGAGAATGCAAATGGATGTGGAAAGAGGTACTCCAAGGGAGACCCTTAGGAGTGACCTCTGTATTTAGCTGTGGGGCAGATACTGGAGTTGCTAACAAATATTCATTTTCTTCTCCTTTCACAAGAAATCTCAGTTGTATTTAGGGTAGACCTGTGTTGGGCTAGACATTTTATTTTCTAGCCTTGCTTGAAGCAAGATGTGGCTATGTCACTATTTTCTGCTTAATGAGATAGAATGAAAAATATCTTTGGGCATTCCAAGGAGGCTCCTTAAGGAAATCTGAGTAGCTTCTTAATGTTTAAGCTTAGAGAAATCATTTGAACCTTTTCTTCATTTCTAATGTAAACACTTAAAGCTACAAATTTCCCTCTAAACATTGCTTTTGCAACATCCCAACAAATTTTGATGTTTTCATTTTTATTATTCACCTGCATTTTCAATGTTGTCTTTAAATAGTCAATTTCATTCAGTTTAACTCACTCTATCAGTTAGTGCCTGCCCATAATGAAAGATACTAATCAAATGTGAATCAAATATGTAAATACTGTTTTAGTGAAACACAATTTTGACCTAAGTTACATTCAAACAGAGTGCCATGAAAACTTCAGGCATTTTTCCTTGTCAGGAGCATGCTAAGTATGCTAACTGATATTTTTGTCAGTAATGAATTATGCAAAGTTAACATAAATTTTCTAAAATTTCTAAAGATAGAATTAAATTGCAATTTAAGAACACACAAGGAAAGATTAAGGGATTAGAAATCTCTCTTTGCTGGGTACAATGACTCTGTGAGAAGATTATTAAGTCAATGTATGAGTTGGTGCCCTGTCAGTGTTTTATGTCAGTAAAATCATTTTGCCTGAAGCAGTCTTCTAGAAAAAAGATTTTAAAGAAACTTCATCTGTTCAGTTGCGTTAAAGAGGAATTTTGTAGTTTAGCTAAATGATTAGCAGAAAGCCAGGTTTTAAAAGTTTTTGCAAACCTTATGAAATAGTTTTTTTATTGCATCTTATATTTACTATAGCTTACATAAAATAATTTTAGAGTATTTCCAAAATGGATGTGTAAGCATGTTAAAATATAATCTCATTTTAGAACATATATACACACACACACACACACACACACACACACACACACACACACATATATATGTTAATAGATACTTTTTAAAATACTTAAGATGCTTTTAATGGGAGTTTCTTATTTATGAGCAGGAGCCTAAGATGACTAAATCCCCATCTAATTAATAGAAAATAAATTAATAAATTCTAAAATTGAGCCATCCAGTAATGAGATTAATGCATGCAATTTAGTGTAGATACCAGAAAAATGCCTAAAAACAGTATGAGCAATTGCCTCTATGGAAAAAAATTGGGGAGTAGGTCAGGGGACTTTTTTATTCTCTTTTTCAGTTTTATCAGGGGACTTTTTTCAAGTTATAATTTTTAAAAATATACTTTAGATGTCTTTTGAAAAAAATTCATGCTTTACCTTGATAAAATTAAAAAAGCAGTGTTTAAATGTTTTCATCTTATCAACAGCAGGGTTTTATCAAAAAGAATTTGACATACTTGTACAACTAAAAATTTATCAGACTTAAAATAGCAATTACACAAATGACCATGTATTAAAATAATGAATGTTTAATCATTTTATAGAATTGACTTTTTAATTATTTTAAAAGATCACATTTTGAAAGAAAAAATAATTGTTAGAAAAGGCATGTCTTTGGTGATATTCAATTTCTTCATGCCATTGTTCAGACTATGTCAGATGTATGAGCAATAGTACAAATTGCTGAATTTTACAATGTCATATATCACTAAAAGCGTTAACCCTTCTCCCAAGATTCCTTGGGGAAACATTGGTCAATGCAAAGAGAATCACATCAGCACAGAGGAGATCCAGGACATTAGAACAAAGAGAAAAACATATTTAGCAAGAGCAAACTATCCAAAAATTCAACTTTGGAAAAACCAAGATTATCATTGGGAGATAAAAATAAAATTACCCTCTCTCCATTAGAACATACACACATGTTGTGTCACCTCACATGGTATAATTATATACTAGTTTATATGCATACACACTCTGATTAGAAGATTAAATTCAAAATTGTTTACATTTTGAAAATATATTTTGTTTCTAAGTTATCATAATATAGTAATAAAGATACACAATCATATTACATATGTATGTGCCAATATAAACTTCCATCATTTTTATTTGTAAAGCAATGCATTATACAGCTTTATTTGCTAGGTATTTCATGTGTCTAAATACAGTTTTAGATTAATCAGACTTTTCATACCTTAAAATAACAGATATTCTTCATACCTGAATATAAAGCACTAGAACTACATTTTACAGTTTATATTCTAGCTAATATAAAGATATAAAGACGTAAATGCTCAAGATAAAAGTCAGCAATAATGTAGGTATACACTGATTGTTTAAAATTTAAGTATATATTTTAACTAACTTTGCAGTTTGAAATTTTCCATATGCCCAGTTATTCAAATACACATGAACATTTAACTTCATTTTAACATAATAATACCAACACTACGTAACATTTAGATCACCACATAAAATTTAAGTTTTCAGTTGTTTCCCCTTTCTACAGGATATAATTACAAGTGTGTATATAAAATACTGTAAATACCCTAAAATCACTTGAAATAATTAGTCTAAAATTGGACATGTCACCAAGTTGATACAAAATTAGTTGTTTTTTGTTTTGGTTTGTTTTTTATTTTTAGCTATTTTTAAATTTAATTTCTTTTTGAATATATCTTTTGAAACTATATTTTAAAATTTAAACATACAGTAAGACATATTCAGACAACATTCTCTTTCATCTCTGTTGTATCTTCCTATTCTCTATTAATCCCAGCTTTCCTTGCCCCACTGTCAGTATTTCCTGCCACGAGTGCAAGCAAATGTGCATATATATATACACACATTTATATGTATGCAGGTATATAAATATTTTGTACAAAAAGTGAAATTATATGAAAATGTTAGAATACTACAACTCTTTCTTCTTTACCCTACTTTTTATTAATTTCAAAGTAAATCCAGAAAATTATTTCATAACAGAATATAAAGAATTTATCATTTTACATCATTTTATGACACAATTCTACGCAGTAGATGTCCTACATAGTTTATTCAGTCAGGCCTATATTAATGAACATTGAGCTGGTTTTATTCTTTTGCTATTCCTATAAGTACTATAATGAATAATCTTGGTCATAAATTATTTCAAATCTTGCCAGTGTATTTTCTGATTCTTAGTAGTAAGATTGTGAAAGGAAAAATGCATTAATATGCAGCTTTTCTAGATATTTTGAATTTCCCTTATAGGCATTGTTTAATTTAACATACCCACAAGCAGTATAACAGAGAGCTTGATCCCTCATTACTCCCCAATTGTATGGTGATATTTCTGATGATTAATTTTGTGTCAACTGGCTACAGATTGCCCGATTAAACATTATTTAGTGGTGTATCTGTGAAGATGTTTCTGGATGAGATTAGCATTTGAGTTGGTGGACTCAGTACAGTATATTCCCGTCTCCAATGTGGGTATTTATCCTCTAATCCATTGAGGACCTAAATAGAGCAAAAGACAGAGGAAGGAGGAATTTGTTCCCTTTTGCTTCCTGTCTGCCTGCTTGACTTGGAACCTCTCATTTCATTTTCTCTAGCCCTCTAACTGGGGTTTTAAACCATTAGCTCCCCTGATTCTGAGGTCTTCAGAATTGGACTAAATTATACCTGGCTTTACTCTCTCCTCTGTATTTCCTTTTTTAATATCAAGTTCTTTAAGTATTTTATTTATCATTGAAGAAAAAACACAGCAGCAAACCTGTGTTGGTTTCAAAAAGACCTGGCTACAGGTTGTAGGACTTTTCAGTGTCCATAATCAATGAGCCAATGCCTCATAATAAAATATCCATATAAATATAAATATATAAGATCTACTGGTTTTTTTCTCTGGAAGACCTTGACTAAAATAATGTTTTGAACTCTTGGATTTTTGTCAGTATGAAAGGCTGCATGTTAGTCCAGTATGATTCACTTTACATGTTTAAGCACCATTTCCATTTCTTCATTAATAACATATAATTTTGTTTTGTTCATTGTATAATTATGACCATTATTCTAGCCGGTTATTGCATTTATTTCTTCCCATTTTTTAAAGAAGTTCTTTATATGCTAAGAAGTTTAGTCCTTAGTCTGTGATTCACAACTTTTAAAATGGAGTCAAGTTTATCAATCCCCCTTCCTCCTCTTAAAATTTCTTCTAGAATTTTATTTGAGAAACTAAAGAAGTGTATCTTTATTTTTTTATAAAAAATTTTTTATTAAAAAATAAAGAGGATAGGGTAATGCATTACTGATTTGAACTTTATCAAGTGTGAACAGAGTAATTTGGGAGAACACAGAGGAGGGAGAATTATTTTCTTAGTAAGTTGAAAAAATGGATGACTGAATGAGTAAAATAATTCAATTAAGGATTACCTCGGAGAGAGAAAACATCCTTTTAAAACATCAATGAAAAGAACAATTCTGTATATTTAGAGCCTACTGAAATTAAATAAACCCTAAAACAAATGCAGTCTAGCACATATATTTATTTGTGTTCTGTTTTTTACTATATCACACTTAGCTACTTATTATGAAACTTTCACAGAAATAAGTATAATACGTGTTTATTTGACTCTGGTGAATCAAACATTTCTAATTTCTATTCTAAATTGAAAAGTTGCCTAAATGTTCCTTGAAAGAAGACCTTTGGGTGGATAACATAGCAAACTGAGAAAAACTGACAGATTTATGTTCTTGACACTTAATCAGGGAAGGGCAAGATGAAGAATCCATTTAGAATCATGTATGCTTCAAGATAAACATTTATCACTAAAGAAGAATGGCAGGAATTAGTTAAGTGAGAATCTAAAGAATGTGATTCTGAAAATTCTTATATAGTGAGGTAGATATTGCCACACAGGTGAAACCCAGAACAACTTCTCCCTATGAGACGAGTCTTTATTCTCCACTGATTGATGGAATTGTATGAAGTTCCTTAGTCCTGATGGAGTCACACAGGTAGTTATGGATGAACATGAAACTCAGTGATGACTTGCAGTTTGTTCCATTAAATTAGATATGAGTGCAAACAAAATAGAGACATTAGGTAAAGTTGCATTCAGCAGAGGCATCCTATGGATTGAACTGTGTCCCCCCAAATTCATATGTTGAAGCTCTAGTGCACAATGTGATGGTAACTGGAGGTGGAACCTTTGAGAGGTAATTAGATATAGAATAGGTCATGAGGGTAGGGCCCTCATGATGAGGCTAGTGACTTCATAGAAAGCGATATTGTTCTCAGATGTCCAGTTTCCAGAACTATGAGAGATTCTAGTCTGTTTAAGCCAATCAGTCCATGGTATTTTGTTTTGGCAGCCTGACCTAAATAAAACCTGAGTATTAGAAGTGATAAAAATAATTTATGCTTTATTTTAGAGCAGGTAGAAAATTGGAAATATATAATACCTCCCTTTTTCTTCATTACTATCAATAATCTTAAGTGAACAGGAGCTAGCATTTTTTGACTAAACTACCCTCTCTCTATAATCTCTCATATTGTCGAAATTTTAGAGTCATGAGACAGAAGAGCAAATGCACACATTCATATATTTATACTTGTGAACTGATTACTAAGTTTATGTAAACAATGACTAGAAGCTAGGTGCTTAGATTCTATCACTACTCACTTCTTTGACATTGGACAAATGAATTTAAGAAATAGATATCTAAGTGATTGCTATTGTTGATTCCTATCAATCATTGAGAGTGACAGTGATTTTAATGCAATATTTGGACTACATGGAGCAGTACAATATAATATGAGTTTGGGGACAACAGAAATGGACTGGTTATTTAGGAAATGGGAATAATGAGAAGGTGGTAACAACGGGGTACATAGGGATTTTTTTAAAATCACTTAAAGTAGTATGCTATCAAATTAAATCAACTCAACCTCACAATGTGGAATATTTCCCACAATTGTTCCTGGTCCCATAGGTTAAAAAAAATTACACATTTTTATTTTAGGAAAAAAGGGATCTAATGAGATTTCCTTTTAAAATATTAAAATATATGAGAGAATCTGCTAAATTTATTTGAGAAACTCCCTGAATTTGTTTAAAATTCACCATAAATAGAAAAGCTGGAAAGCTAATTAGTAGGTAGAGGTTATAAATAATGATTATTGCTTATAGATAATTTTTTATTTGATGAATCATTTATATACTTGTCCAAAATATAGATTGGATGACTTAGTGATTCAAGTTTAGAATTATATAATCAAAAGAAGAACACACATTTCTAGGTTTGAGGAAATGAGATTTTTTTTGTTTGTTTTAATGCTATGCTTGTGCTGATTCTGTTACTATTTGTAGTGGCAGATATACATATACTGCCTACAGTTTTCTCTGAGTAATTTATTTTCCTTAAATAATATTTAATATTCAGATTATTAGTTCTAACAATTTTTGAAAAAATTATATAATAAAATGCTGCTATATTAGACTTTTAAGTAACAGAGTTTTTGATTGGAATTCCTGCTTTAATATTTACTAGCAGTGAGACCATCACTTCTTCAGTAAGCATGAGTTTTGAGAAAATATAGTATTTTCTTTGTCCTACCTCTTCCCTATATAGAACAAAGTAAATGCTCAGTAAATGTTAGCAATTTTTAATTAGATATGGCTGAATATTTTTATAGCATACATTTGAATCTGTTCTATAAAATGCATACATTAATCAACACATGAAATGTTTTCAATTGATAAATCAAGATAGAAGAATAGGAATTAAACTTATTCTATATCCTTAAATTTTTTATGCCATATTGTTTTGAAGTTCTCTTTTAAAAATGCATTCAAGTGACTATAATTTTGTTCCTATAATCTGTATAATATAATTGGTTATATGCATGGCATCACCTAAGTTTTTCAAATAGATTCATTATTGCAAAGGACTTTTTTTGGAGATCCTTTAATTGAACTGGTTTATTTGAAATGAAAAAATCTATAAAATATATAATTAAATAAAAAAGGAAACATGTAAATCAAGTTGTATTGTGCCACATTCCTGCTAATGCCAAAAATTCTGCTAAAAGAAATAATTAGGATTACTGACTTTCTAGATGAGCAGTACTATATGTATCTACAAAGCAAGGAAGAGTGTGAGAATGTGAGTCTGTGTATCTGCGTATGTGTGTTTGTACTGGGGAAAGGTCAAACCAGCAGAAAAAGGACTAGTAGCACTCCAACCACTTAGACTTGGGGCAGTTCTCACCAACCTTGAAAGGAATAGATAAGTGTATCTGGCAATAATTGCAATGTGCACTCTGGTTTCTAAATCCAGTTTATTTAGAAGAGTTTTGGTTTAAAAAAATAACTTGTCCTCTGCTAATCAAGGTATTTCCAATAAATCCTAATAATTTTGAAAATGTTAAAATGTTAATGATCTTCCAGTCACCAATATCCAGTAAAATTAAGCATCTGAAGTGCTTACTAGAGTCCTAGAACCATATAGTACTTAATGTATCCATGATAGTATTATCATTGGTTGGTTCCATCCAACTATTGAATCTCTCTTAGTTTCAAGTGAAATTTAGTATCTTTTAGACATCTTTGGAGAAAATATTTGAAAGTCTTTAACAGTAAATATTTATTCTAAAACACTATGAATTCATTTCATTCTAGAGAATGAGATCTGCATCTGTACGTAAAATGCCACTAAAGAACTAGCTGAATCCTGATTATCTTCATTTAAATTCATGAATCTTGAAAACAAATATTCATGTGCACACACACATGTACATTTGCACCTGGGTATGCCTTTCACCTGTATAAAAACACAGTTTCTAGTAATGTAATTACAATCAATTTTCCTGTTAGGAGTTTTGGTGAATGAGAAAGAGGAGGACTTTGGAGTCAAACAGTTCTTCATTTTATAATCTGTAAGACAGTAAAATTGGATATTTAGATTACTATGGGCAATAAAATGACATACTTGATAGATTTTATTTCCTAATAACATAAAAAGGAAGAAAGATCCTGAGATAAATGTTTATTTCCTAGGTATTTCCGTTATCCATAGTCTATTTTCCAAATGGTCTTCTTGATTTATCTTTGAGAAAACGAATGATTTTTACACACCCTATGATGATAGATATTCTCCCCTTATAGCTATACGTAGAAATCAAAAAGGGCATCCAAGAAGGAGTATGCGTGTGTATCTGAAAGTAATCATTAGTAGTGTTAGAATCTCTACTGATTTATGAATCACTCAAAATATTTATATTGAGTTTATGCAGAGTTAAATAATAGTATTGTGAATGTTAATTTTTTCTTCTGTTACTTTTTCACTGTAACTAACTGAGCTGTGATAATCCCTCCTTGGATTTATACTCAAATATACTGAGTGCCACGAGATACCAATTCATTTTCTTCAGACATGTTTGTTTGCAGGTAACAAATTTATGTGAAACTGAATTGTATATGAATTCAGAGTACGCCAGAAGTAGTATAATTTAAATATTTTGTAATACTTAGTCATGCAGATGGCAGATTGTTGATTTTTTGGTGACAATAAAATGTGGGCCTGATTTCACTCAGAGGTATTACTTTGCTGCATATTTGTATATTCTGTCATTGCAGAAGTAGCATGTTTAAAATGTTTTTTAAAAATATTTATTTTGCCATCTTCCTTCAGTAACATGATCAAAACAATGGATTACTGAGGTTTGGAAAGGAAGATAGGGGACCCAGATTTTGTATTAGACACATGATATATGGATGACTTCGAATTATATATTAGAGATCTTTTTTTCCCACTTCAAGCATCATATTTGAATGCAAAGGGATTGTCTGGAAGCTATTGTTTCATTCAATTACTAGAATGGTAAAAGACCCAGAGAATCAATCTTCTAAGGAAGGCATTGATGAATATACTACATTTAGAAAATATTTCACTTTCAGTCATTCTGTCTTCAAGCAATTAAAGTGTCTGCATTACATACACAATTCTGAGCTATATTCTTTGGAAGTACAACCAGGCCCAAAGTAATCCCTAGAGCTCATTGCTGCTCCTAGGCTGGACTCCAGCCAGCCAATGAACTCCTAAACTGCTTATCTAGTCCTGGCAGACAACCAGGCGCTTGAAACTGAGTGACACTTCCTTAAAGTATTAACTCTGGTAAGGAGAGAGAAAAAAAATGGGTGATTCAAAAGAAGAATTTCTTTTGACTTCTGTTTCTAAAAAGTGATTTTCTGCATCATTTCAAGCTAGGTTGGTGAAGAGTATATAAAACAACATACTTTAAGATCTGTTTAGTTCAGTGGTTATCAGCTTGGCGTGAGACTTTAAGAAGAAATTATTGCCACTCAGACCCTAGCTTCAGAGGATCAGAGATTTTATGCAGTTCTACATGTCCCTTTGGTTATTTAGAAATGTTTCACTACTTACTTCATGAAAGTTAGCGACTTTGAAGTTCATTATCTGACATTAACAGCAAAATTTTAAGCATCAGAAAAACATCCATCAACCAATGAATGGATAAACAATTGTTCTGTAGCCATGCAATTGAATACTTCAGGCAATTTGGCAGAGGGAATAGTTTAGGGAAGAACTTTCATAATGATGTTATATTATTCACTCCATCTCTCAGGTTGAGTAGGTCAGGATTTGGGGCACCTGAAATCCCAGGCCAGTCGTCTGTTGCCATAGGCAGGCTTAACTGGAGCTCCAAAAGATCACAGGTGCTGTAATTTTTTATATGGGTTCTGATATGAAAAGTTTGGGGTGGCATACATAGTGCTGCTTACTAATATTTTCCAGTTTTCCTTACGGTGTAGGGTGTAGGATGTAGCCAGATAAGGTATAGGACACCCAATTAAATGTAAAATTAAGATAAACAATCAATAATGTTTTGGGATAAGCATTTTCTGAAATATTGCATGGAATATATATATTTAAAATTATTCATTTTTACCTGAAATTCAAACATAACTTGTAATCCTGTATTTTTTTTACAGCTTTATTGAGGGGTAGTTGACACATAAAATTGTAAGATAGTTAAAGTGTAAAATCAATGATTTGATATATGTCTACATTACAAAAGGATTCCCCACATCAAGTTAATTAACACATCCATCATCTCACATATTTATATATTTACCTTTTTTTTGTGGTGAGAATATTTTTATTTGAGAAATATGGCATCTGTACTTGGGAACAATTTCGCTTCTATCTTGAGGTTACGTGTCATCATTTGACTCAGTGTGGCTATTTAAGTATGTTTCTCTTCTCTGGGGAAATCTATCTGAGGCAGACAGTTGTTTCTCAGGCAAAAAAAAAAAAAAAACGATTGCCTGAGAGGGATCTCCCAAAGAATTCTTCCCCTAATCCTGCAATCATGGAATCCTAACATGGGGTGAGGATAAATGCTGAGCTATCACTTAGACACAAGCTGCCAAAGAAAGTTTCTCAGTCTTGCTAAATATTTTGAGTGAATGAGAAGTAAGTTACTGTTTGTTTATATGCTTACATTGAAGGTTAGGTTATGAGGTGCTTATTAATGGAGAATAACCTAAATCATCTTGACTGATAAGAGTTGGAAGCACTGGACTTTTAGACAAATGTAGAATTCCTATCATTAGTAAATTTTCACTTGCTGTTAGTGATCCTGACTTTAAAATGACAGTTATAATGGTATGTGTGTGCAAATGAGTGTGGGTGTACACATGTGTATATTTTTTGGTCATATTTACCTATGGAAACTGAACTTAGCCTGAGGTGGAATTTTTCCAGTTGAGTATGACAGAGAATAATAAATTTTATGTGAATATAAAATGTCTCTCTTCTTATAGCCCAAAACCCTTTTTTTTCACTGTTCATATACAACTTTGACTTAAGACATATAATCAGAAATTTTAAAACTAGTTGAATCTCAAGAATTACATAATCCAACTATCCCACTTTAGATGGCAACATTAAAATATAGAACTTTTAAGATATTTTCACATATTCGCACTTGAACAAATTGGTGGCTAGATTAGATTCAATTCAAAGTTCTAGCCCACAACTTTAAAAATCTAAAACTGGATTATATAAACTTGCAAGTTGTAACAGACACTGGTAGATATTAATGAAATCCAAATTAAAAAAAGAATTCAAGTAAATTATGTTTAAACATCAATTTGACTAAATAATAATGACAAAATAAGAATACGAAAAAAGCGAAAAAGAAAAGTAAAATTAGAATAACTTACTGAGAAAATTTTGCTCACTGACTCCTTTTTTATTTTTATTTTTTCATTTTGTAAGAGCATCTCTGATTTGAGAATCAGTACCCTACATGCAAAGAACATTAGTTTGAGAATTAGAGAATCATGTTTAATCTGTTTCTTCAACTGTAAAATGAGGTTATAATCTCAATGGTAACAAAGTTTTAAAACTCCATAGACTCAATATTTACACAGTTATTTCTGATCATTTGAAAACCAAACTTATTTTTGATGCTTTTTTTTTCAAGATTGTAGAAAATCATAGATCTGATCATTCAAACAGAAATCAATAGAGAATGTGATACTAAATATCATGTCATATTTCTTGGCCTCCAGTCAAGGTTTGGATTTGCCTGAAAGAACACTTAATTTCATATGTTGATAAGAGTTTTATATTCCTAATGGGTTTAGTAGTTCCTAAGTAAGTGGCAGCTTTGCAGTGCCTTAACTGCAAAACTTTTTATTAAGCCTGCTACTTGCCAATATTTTATTCAGGTGTGTTTTGTTGTTTCCTACAGAAGTTACTCTTGATATTCAGCCAGTCCACAGTTAATGAGAATCAGCTCACTAACAATTTGGATTCTCATGCCACTGTGACAATGCTAGCAGCTCTATCAATCCAGACAGTTTGTTAATGGATGCTCTTATTTCCAAGCACAACTGCTGCTTTTATCAAATAAGAAACAATCTAGTTCACATGCATGTCTTTTAATTAACTGAAATAGCACAATTAAACTACTTGGATTTTTCCAAGTCAGCAAACTATGTGAATTTGACTAAAGAACTTCTAATGTCTAAATCATGGATTTATCAATGTCAGAAATAAATTTTCAGTATCTTGGTTAGTAGAAATGAGACACATCCAGAAAAATTCTGTACCTATTATGTTATTTAAAACTCATGAGAAACTAGTAAATTGCTAGATATACTCATTCTTTACTGGTCAACTCATAAAGAAACTATCACAGTGATTCTTGCTTTAGAATGCCAAATACTTGGGAGTCTGGTGAACATTTTTTTTTCAGTGTTTTGACAAAATACTGTAAATATCCAGGGGATTTGGTAATGGTTTTCCATTTTCTAGCATCTCATTATAACATGTTTTATCAGCTAAATATTATGTGAAAACAGTGCTCAAATTATGTTCAATATCTGTTCTACTCCCAGGAAGGAACTTCTTTATATAAAAGAAACTTCAATTAGAATCCTAATAGATTCATTTCAATTTGGTTATGTTCTGTAATTTCTTTGCTAGATTTTGCACATGGTTTTAATCACTTATGAAAACAGACTTTCCATTAGGATTGCAACCAAAATGTCAGATGGCATTATAACAAAGACCTATTTTCAAGATCTCATTGGTGTTTCAGTAACAAAATCTTTTTATTATGGTATAAATTGATCTGTTTCATACTAAATTGTATTCCATAGTTCCAAAGACAGAATTAAAATGAAAAAGTACTGTATTATGACACAATTCCAATCTTCTGACATTGGGTGGCAGTTGGAAACATTGCCTGTTTAAACAAAAGTTTATTAAAACATTCCTAATTGCAATTCAATTGTAACTTATAGCCTACTAAGACAATAATGTTTCCTTCTAAAAGACATATGTGCTTGATATTCTTCTGCAAGTTAATAATATTAAGGGTTGATTATTTATTTTCTATGCTTATTTACTGGTACTTTGAATAATGTAGTTAGATTTATGAAGGTTATATATCAAAGATTCTACTGGTACTGGACTGTTAAAATTTTTACCAACATGTTCCTAAAGTTACCATGGAAATGTGGATGTTAATAAAAGAAAAATTGGGTAGCATTTCTTATTGTAGTCAAGTTGGCTTATCTAAGGAAAAACTATCCAAGTGTACCAAGGGACTCCTTCATCTTCCACCCCAAGACAAAATATAGCTTTAATTTGTCTCTAAGGTAGAGAACAACAAAACCCAGCAGGATTTGCTAGACACATTCACATCTTATGAATGCAGTCCTAAAACCAATTTTTCCCCTTCTCTCTACTGCCTTGAATCTTACTTAATTTATCTCTTTCTTAATATCTAAATATTTTAGTTTTTCTTCCAATATTTTATAAGAAAATATTCCCTCAATATTCCAATTTTCTTTTTTGGTTCTCATGAATATTTACCTATGCTGATTCCATTTCTTTATATTCAGTTCTTTGCCTAGAACTTGTTTAAAATGAGCAATTCCATGATAACTGCCTGAACACACTAATCATTTTTGTTGGGTTTATTTTAGTAGACACGCTAAAATAGACTACTTTAAAATATCTCTACTTCATGGGGAAATGCAACTCAGGATCATATCTAAACAATTTTGAAAATAACCATTTTAGTTTTATCACATGAAAGACATAAAAAATTTAAATACAGAAACTTAAAAAGAAGAAAAATATCTTCAATACTCAAGTATTAAAAAGATTTTTTTCATCTTTATGCATCCCGTCAAGTATTTTATGTACATTTAGAAAACACATATGATTCTCTGAGTTGATAGCTAATGACATTATTGTTTAATATTCATATCAATTAAACTCTTATAAATATTTAATTTTGAGGGTGACACTCTTTATTTGATCTCAATGGGATCAAATTTTCTTGAATTTCTTCTAAATTCTGTAGATACTTCAATCTGTCTCTTACACAAGCCTCACCTTCTCTACAGGATGCTATAAGGTCACATATCCCAGAGCTCCTATCTTGGCATGTTCTCCCTCAAAAATGTCTACCATTTCAGTAGTTTCAGTCACAATTTATATGCCTAAAATTTTCTATCACCATGTCTAACCCACATTTCTTTTCTGATATGATAACTTTAACATATCTTCTAGTCTTCTCTACTAGAAATTGGGGGGGGGATTCTTTTAATTTTTTTCTTTGTTGTTTACTATCCCTCACTATTTATTTTATCTGAAGTCTTCTTCACCCTATTCTCCCCTTTAGCTAACTTATGTCCCTGATTTAAGTCTGAGCACTAAAGTCACTTTTTCCAGAGAAAATATTCCTTATTTTCTCATTTCTGATGTTCCATTCCCTCCTTTTTTCTCATGCTCTAATCTAGATTAAAAGCCTCTGTTAGACAATTTTATAGCACCTAATACTTTTACAACTTTATTACAAGACTATGAACTTAATGAAGACTGGGGTCATGGTCAACATATTAATCTTAATATCTACAGAACCTAGTGTGATATTTTAATTCTCAATACTATTTTATCATTTTGAGCTCTTTTCAGGTAAATTTCAACAAAACAAACAAACTAAAAATCCTAAGGAAAGTAGGACACTTATTGCTGTTAATGTTTGATTATAATAGAAACAAAATTGAGTTTTCAAATGTATTTGCACCCTGAATGCAATTTTTTTCTGGCTATAATGTATGATGAAACATTATGTTGACATTTAGAACACGAAAGCTATATAACAAGGACAATATCTTTATAATTAATATCACTGTGACCAAGTTACATATTTAAATACATTTTTATGGTATTATTTACCAGTATAATGGCTGAGATCTTTGTGTAGACCCCTCAGATTCATTCTCTTTTATGACCCCAAGTTTCATTGTGTTTTTAAAAGGAAGTGGTATAGGATAATATAAGTGCATTTTTAATGATTAGTTACTGTCATTCTCTTGGTGCAACACAGTTTAAAATGATAGCAATAAAGTCTAAATTACTATATATATGATCTACCAAAATGTTAATTTTCACTTACTGCTGTAAACTTCTTTCCCTCATCACTGATGCATAAAAGTAACAACTCAGAGTAATTTTAGGTAATCTCTTCAAAAGAGCTCTCAAATAGTCTAATCAGTGTTGATCTTTCCATAAACTTCACAAAATAGCAATAAGAATTATTTTCTAAATAAAATAGAGAAGCTACACCTCATCCTCAACTCCATCAAAAATCCAAAGTATATCTGATATTTTAGAAATAAATGTTTAAAACACACTACATATTTGTCATTGTATTAGATTCCACGTAGATTAAAAATCTATGAACTGAAACTAAGATTCTTTCAGATGCTTTTATCTGACAGGCTTCAACTGTGATGATAGTAAGTCTACAATTTAAACTAATGGTATAAATAGAAATAGCAGTTTTCAAATTCATCAGTCACTTAGGAAAATAATTTTCTACCAAGTGACACTTTTGGTCCTCTCTGCTTCATGTGAAATTTTTCTCTGGAAATCTATAGACATTAAAAATAACAACATCATTTTCTCTGTTGTTCTCCTATTTGAAATCCTGCTGTTGTTATCTAATGTATTCATTTTCCTTTTCTTCCCTTTCCCGTGAAGACTTCTAAACCATTGCATTTTGCTTCACAGTTTATATAGGAGAAACATAGAACCACTTAGAATGATTTATTTATAAATAACCTAATTTAATTTTTTTTATCATTTATCTTTGTTTTCAGAGTTTAAATCAGTGAACCATTGTTAAGTAATTAAATTAAAATATGGATAATTTGTCACATCATTTAAAATAATGATACAAATCAAGAAAGAAAATGAATTTGCATATTTTTTCTCCATAAAAGTATTAAACAAACCAATGACTTTTGGTAAATGAAAACTGGATTTTGTTAATCATAAAAATGAAGAATGAGAATTTACATTGAGGGTGAAAGAAAATCAGAGAGGAAAAATACATAAGTATAATAAGAAATTATGGTTCTCATTACTGTGAAATATGTATATTATATTTTCCCATGCCTTTCTAAAATCTTGATCATTTCTATTATCCAAGTTATCTTTTAGGGAAGAAAAGTGATGAGGTCAAAACTACCTTCCCTAAACATATGTGAAATAATTTGGAGTTTCTTGACCTTTTTCTCTGTATACTTGATTAAACTTGAAACCAAGAAACACGTTATTCCGTATCATCCAGTGTTACATATTTGGGAACTAATTCCATACTGTACAAAATTAAGTAATTTGGTTTTGGATAGTATTGATTTTCTTGCTTTACTTGATTTACTTTAGAACTACTTTTTATTCCTGCAACATCATGCCAGTTAGAGATATATTCCACACTCCATCAGTGTAAAATCATGCAAATAGAACTCTGACAAAAATATATCAAACTCGTAATGTTGCAATTTATAATTCCTAGAATCTGAAGAAAAATAACAGTCCACATCAACCAGAAAATAAAGTACACCAAATTAGTCAATATGAACTCATTGGAAGAGACAAAATAGTGGTGAAACAAGGATTTTATATTGCATAGGACAATACATGGCTATCATATTTGGTACTGAAACTACTATTATGGAGTTGAAAGAAGGAAGGACTTGCTGTGTCTAAAATGATCATAGAATGACTTTTAGGAGAGGGGAGGAATTTCCACACAGAAAAACAAGGAAACTCATGGAAGGAAGAAGAAAGTGGGTTAAGGCTCATAGTTGAATATATGCCCAATGAGGACCTGGGTTGTAAAGACCAGACTAACTGTTGTGAAGCTGCCTTCTAAACGACTAACACAAGGAAAGCTAGCCACTTTTGACTCAGCATCCACTAAAAACTGTTGAGGCTTGTGAAATACTTTATGTCAGTATAAAAGAATGATAGAGGATATGTCTAAGAGATGTTAAGAAGATGAAGAGAGAAAATATGTGTGGCTATTTCAGTCATCCTGTGTGCTTTTGTTATGAGAGCCAAGACTGTCATGGTGTCAATGGGAACAAGAACTAATTATTGGAAGATATATAACCCCTGAAGTATTGGCATGACATTGTGACAGATTTGTGTGAGACTAAAAGGAGGAACCAGGCATGAATTTGGGTCCTATATGTCACTGCTAGAATTATGACTACCTTAAATAGTGACTCATACAGGAAAGAGACTTTAAAGGCAGAAAGTAAAAGATGAGTTCAGTAAGAGATATGATGAATCTATGAAAATAACAGAACACCAAAGTTCTTAGAATTTCTGATCTAGACATAAACATTATAGCTGTTAATTAGACATAGTTAATTCTTCTAGTAAATAAGTATATTAGAAAGATAAATTACTATTTTAATAGAGGTTGCTTTATTTATGAAATATGGGATGATGTATGGTGATAGATTATTTTGAACAGAAAAGCCTATTAATTAACTTCTTTACTTATGCAAAATTATGATATACAATAAATTAAGACATTTGTTGTTTGAGGGCCACCATTTCTGAGGAGAAAGGAGGACACTGTTAGAGAAGAGGGAGGCTTCAACAATCTGTCCAGGGAGAAATTTTCTGCCACAAAGTGGCAAAATAACTTATATTAAATGTCCAGTATTCAATCTTAATTGGTTTCCATTTATGTGTTTTTCCTAGAACTACTTCCTTATTGTTATATTGTGTTAGTTATTGAGCCTTTCCACCCTAGATTATAACTCTTTCAGAGTTTGTCATGAGAGAAATAGGAAAAGACATTTTCAAAATTACTAATACAGAGCACACAGAAAAATATATTCATAAGTACCAGGGCAGATGTTCCTGTTTGTTTCTCTTTTCCTAATTTTACTGCTAAATTGGAAACTACATTGGGAATGTAGCTCTGATGTGAAGAGAAACTTCTGTGACCCAAAAATGTTACATTCATACATTTCCAATATCCTATTGCTTAAGATGGCAATTTTCCATTGTGTTCAAGCAATATGACTTGGCGTCATCCAAATCTTCCTGATCATGTATTTAATAAACTCATATATAATGCTTACTCTGAGCCAGATGCTGCTTGAAGCATTTTACAAATAAGTCATTTGAATCTCCTGGCAGCACTGAGATAGGTACCACCATTATCACCACTTTCAGTTGAGGAAATTGAACAACGAGAGGTGAAGTAATGTCTCTGAGGTACACAGCTGGTTAGAGGTGGAGACCTCTAGCTCTTGAGTGTGTCCTATTAACCGCAACA
The DNA here is from genome assembly GCF_048564905.1 of Vicugna pacos. Classification (NCBI taxonomy): domain Eukaryota; kingdom Metazoa; phylum Chordata; class Mammalia; order Artiodactyla; family Camelidae; genus Vicugna; species Vicugna pacos. The sequence continues at coordinate 63,630,240 of NC_132989.1, forward strand.
CTGTGGTGTCTCTACACCCGTAGGGTTAGTGTTCCCATCATCCTAGAGGAGACCTCCTTAACGCTTCTCTGCCTGCCTTGCACAAGTACAAAAGAAATATCACTGGAGTTGAAATTGAGGTCCATGCTATTTGGGACTTTCCTGCTTTTCATGAGGAGGTAAAATCTATATATTCTGAGAACTGGCTTTGGTTTACTTTCCTTGGAATAAGGCTAAGCAAGTTCAGATAACAGACTCATTAGCCCTTATTTATCGCCATGAACGATTTTCCCTAAAATCAGTTATATGCAAGACTCCAATGTATGATGATTTGAATTTGCAGTAAATATGATTTTTGTAGTTTAGAAAATGAGGTACTGCTGGGAAAACAGGAGCCAAGTTGATAAAACAACATAATAAAAAATTTGTAGATCCTGGAATTTAAGTTAGATAAGAAATCTACCCATCCCAATAAGTCGTTGGACTTCTTAAGAAAAGGAGAATGGTTTTAGGTTCCCCGGGCCTTGACCCTAGAAGAACAGAAAACAGCAGAGCAAATATGTCAGGCAACAGCAAAAGAGAGGGTAGAAGTCACCCATTCTCTTTCCTCCCTAAAGATTTCCAACAGATCAGGTCTGAGTACAGAAGCAAAGGAATTTTAATTGGATAATAAGTCAGTGTTTTGACATTGACAGGACTAGATTATTTTATTGTCACAAAATGAAATTGTTGGTTAAGGGTTGACAATGACAAGAGAAACTAAGGGTTATCCCTAGGATTACAATCAAGTAGAGGAGGAGGGCTCCAACAGAAATACTGTAAAAGCAGTGAACGGCAACGCAATTATTTGCTTCACTTTCTTTTTATTAAACAATCTGGTTACATTCATTTTCCTGAATTTTCTCTAATGCAAATAGACCATTCCTTGGGAAAAAAATAAAACAAAACTAGATAATACCAAGGCAACTGCCAAAGGACCACACCAATATCCTCTACTTTATGACCTTGATGTGACCCTCAGAACATGATCTCTACCTTACAAATATTATTATCCTATAAATGGGGGCATCGCATTTTCTCTCTAAGATCCTAACCATATATAAATGCCTGTTGAATTTTATCCTACAGAGTAATGTTAGGAGTGGTCTTACTTCTACACTTGCTCTTTCATAAGGGCAGAGTTTCCCTATGTTTTTTTGGCTGTGGTTAGTTCCACACTAGTGTTCTTCCCATTGTCAACTACTCAGAATTTGAGTTACATTATAAGAAACGTTTGAGGAACGTTTTTATATTCTGATAGGTGATAGAATAAATAGGATAAATTTTCCATTTAGTAAAACTGGTTACACTCTGAGAAATTAAAAATATATTAATGAAAAAATTCAATATTCTAAGTTTGCAATTTTATCTGTACTTACTCCAACCCCCACTTTCTGATAAGAACAGAAAATCAATAAAGCAATATCTAGCTGTAAACATGAAATTTTTAAAATATATATCAATTTTATAGTCAGTCTATTTCCTTTTTTTTTGAAATAGTTACAATGTATCGATTTCTGGTGTACAGCATAATGTCCCAGTCATGTGTGTGTGTGTGTGTACATACATATATTTGTTTTCATATTCTTTTTCATCAAAGGTTATTACAAGATATTGAATATGGTTCCTTGTGCTATACAGAAGAAATATGTTTTAAAATCTATTTTTATATATAGTGGCTATCATTTGCAAATCTCAAATTCCCAAATTTATCCCTTCCCACCCACTTTCTCCTAGTAACCATAAGATTGTTTACTATATCTGCAAGTCTGGTTGTGTTTTGTAGATGAGTTCACTAGTGTCCTTTTTTCTGTTTTTAGATTCCACACATGAGTGATATCATAAGGTATTTTTCTTTCTTTTTCTGGCTTACTTTACTTAAAATGATGATCTCCAGGTCCATCCATGTTGTTGCAAATGCCATTATTTTATTATTTTTTATCACTGAGTAGTATTCCATTGTATAAATATACCACGACTTCTTTATCCAGTCATCTATCAATGGACATTTAGGTTGCTTACCTGTCTTAGCTATTGTATATAGTGCTCCTGTGAACATTGGGGTGTATGTATCTTTTTGAATTAAAGTTCCCTCTGGATATATGCCCAGGAGTGGGATTGCTGGATCATAGGGTAAGTCTATTTTTAATTTTTTGAGGAATCTCCATACTGTTTTCCATAATGGCTGTACCAAACTACATTCCCACCAGAAGTGTAGGAGGAATTCCCTTTTCTACACACTCTCTCCAGCATTTATCACTTGTGGACTTTTGGATGATGGCCATTTTGACTGGTATGAGGTGATACCTCATTGTAGTTTTGTTTTGCACCTTATTGTAATTTTGATTTTCATTTCTCTGATAGTGATACTGAGCATTTTTTTCATGTGCCTATTGGCCGTTTGTATATTTTCAATGAAAAATTGCTTGTTTAGATTTTCTGCCCATTTTTGGATTGGTTTGAAGTTAGAACATCCCCTCACACCATACACAAAAATAAACTTAAAATGGCTTAAAGACTTAAATATAAGACAAGACACTATAAACCTTCTAGAAGAAAACATAGGCAAAACATTCTCTGACATAAATCTTAGCAATGTTCTCCTAGGACAGGCAATAGATACAAAAGCAAAAATAAACAAGTGGAACCTAATTAAACTTGTAAGCTTTTGAACAGCAAAGGAAACAATAAGCAAAACAAAACAACCACCTACAGGATGGGAGAAAATATTTGCAAGTGATGCCACTGACAAAGATTTAATATCCAGAACATTTTCTTTTGTATTAGATACTGACAGAGTAACTCCTATAACATTTATTAGTATATCAAATTAGATCTGAATAAGGCATAATCTTGGATATTGAAAAGAGAATATTCTTTCTGAAAACACTGAAATTAGAACTCAGATAATTAATTCAGGTAAATATTTTCAGTGCAGAATATGTGGGAAAAAAAGTAAAGAGCTCTTTGCTTAAGAAAAATTATGAATGTGATGGTTAATTGTTAAATTAGAGGAGGTCACTGCTTATTTAAAATTATTGTGAAGATCTCACCAATTATATAAAATATCTACATATTTTAGTTCTCCTGTTTTCCAGCCAAATTTCCTAATTATATATCTTATCCAGGTGTCATGTTTTCTTATTACCTACTTGTAATTTTTATCATTACTTTCACAATATAGAGTATTAATGTATTTCTAAGCTAAGTTTTTGAAAGAAAAATGGTGGATATTCGCTACTAAGAGAAAATTAAATAATATATTTAAAGAGCAGAGAAAAACTCTACCAACATTTTTGTAATAGGCTTTGAAACTGAACAATGCTATGCATATCTATCAAAGAAAGGGGAATATAATATCTCTGTTTTAGCAATGGGAAAATTATAGAAATTATAGATTTTTCTCATAGCAAATTTAGAAAGGTAAATGAAACAGGCTCTATTTTAATTCTTTGGCACGCTCTTAAATTTCAAAACTTCATAAATTGAATTTTATCTTTTGAAAACATACTAAGTAAAAGTGCTTAAGTATGTATTTACCTAGTAAAATTGATAACACCAACTACAAGTCTTAAAACACATTTTTTTCTTCAAAATCTCTTAAAATTTTAATTTTTAAACTTTGATTTTTTAAAGTTTTTTTTTTAAGATACTGATGTGGGAGACTTTTTTTTAGCATAGTCGTTACTATTACCATCTAGACAATCATTATTCATGTTGATATCTTCATTTGTGGATGATAAAACTGATTCAGTCTTAAACAATGATAGTAGAAAAATTGTTAGAACTTAAATTTCATGATTTTTTCTTTATGTTAAGAATTTCAAATATTAAGAACCATAGATGTCTTAAAGATTTCTGTCCCTCATCTAAAGATGATAAACTAGTTATTTTTGTACCTCTTCCTCCTATGAAATTAGCTGAAAAATAGAAAACTCTGTCTTCAATGAAAGTAGGAATGTAGGAATTTCCAACTTATGAAGGCTGCCTTCAAAATGCACAGAAAATTGAACTAGTACAAGAAAAGATGCTGAGAGAAAATGTTTATTTCCCAGATCTTAAGCATTTTAAACAGAAGAATAGATTCCCAAAAGTCGAAGTGGTAAAAGCAAAAGCTCCTGACTTGGAGCAGCAACACTGGGTCTGTGGTCTCCAGTGTTGCCACTATGGAATGAAACAGGAGGGAGAGCCTAACAGGGAAATATGCAAATATGTCATGTATACAGGAAACATTTAGTTAATGGGCATATTTGGGAGGAAATCTGCAGCTCCAAGTAGCCTTGTGGTTTCAGTTATATGTTCACAGATGAGGAATGTTGAATAAGTATAATTCCATATAAATATAAAAGGTAAATGACTCTGTGAAGTACATGTGAAAATACTTGTTAAAATAATAACACATATAGAAATATAAAAGAAATATTGTATAACCAATAAAAATTGGGAGGGGGATGGACAGCAAGAATGTGGAGTATTGTTAGCTTATTGATTTCTTCATTTTTGGCAAGTCATTGGAGTTATGCAACAGTTACTGTCCATAAAGTTTGAAAGAAAACCACTAAAATGAATAAAAGAAATCATTAATCTTACACACTTCAGAAATAACTATATGTATATTATATAAAATAAATGTGATGTATTAGTCAAAGTTCTCCAGAAAAACGGAACATACAGGATATGTGTGTGTGTGTATGTGTAGACAGACAGATAGATATTTATTTTAAGGACTTTGCTCATGGAGGCTGGCAAATCCAAAATCTGCAAGGTAGATTAACAGGCTACTGAAGAGCCAATGTTACAGTTCAAGTCCAAACTCCATATGTTGGCAAAATACTGGAGAAGTCAGTGTTTTTCTATAAAGACCTTTAACTGATTGATGAGACCCACCTACATTATGGAGGGTAATCCACTGTACACAAACTACACTGATTTATATGTTAATCTCATCTAAAAATACCTTCACAGACATAGTTAGAAGAGTATCTGGGTACTGTGGCCTAGCCAAATTGACATCCAATTAATCACAGCATGTAGTGAAAACAAAACTCATCTAAAGTAAGAATTATCAAAAATGTTAAAATATAAATGATAAGATCAGATGTATCTGTCATATTCATAAATGTAAAGAGGAGCACACTCATTTGGTAAAAGAAAGTTTCTCATAGTTGACAAAAATTACTATCAATTTTTAATAGAAAATTTACATTTAAAATAAACACTATTTTCTAAAGGAAAGGAGAAGACATATTGTGAAATACATGCCCAAAGCAGATTAGACTACTAATGTCATGCAGTCATTCAAAGAAAATAAATATGGAATAACTTAAAATTCTGCCATAAATTGCAACACATCAAGTAATAATCAGTTTATATAAAAAATAAATGAGCAAAATTCAGTAATATAATAGTACTAGGTGATATTAATTTATATTTGAAATTCATTCTATGTTAAGCAAATAAGAAACTCAGATACAGGGTACATTAAAACAGACATTATTGATAAACTAACTGATATGTTAAATAACTTTATAAACAGAGAAAAAATCTAATTGCCTAAGTGCTTATGTATTTTCTAAGTACACCTACAAAAATGGATCATACAATAGCCAACAAAGAAAATCTCAATGAATACTGCCAAAAGTAGAAATAATCACCAATATTTATTTCTGTATAATTAGATGAAAACAATTCCTCTGCATCCCCATTCTTTATCCCAGAAAAAAAAAGTTGTTGGGCGTAGTTTGAGAAGGACATCAGGATACCTTCTAAAAGAAATTTTTGAGCAAGGAGGAAACCAAAAAACATAAAATACTTAGAAAATTGCAAATTACTAACTACTAATAAAATAATTATTGGTATGATATTATTTGAAACAAGTAAGATAGAACTCAGGGATTATTTCTAGTCTTGAATATATTATTGCAATGTAAAAATAATAAAAACATAAAACCAAAAATTAAGCTATTTTAAACTTTAGGAAAAATAATTTGAGAAATGGCAGTAAAATAAACTTAAGCTGAGAAAGGTATTAGTAAATATAAAGACTGAAATAAATATGAATTAGAGACCAAAAAGTTAATAAATCAAGAGATTTTTCAAACTATAGATAATCTTAACTCTTAAAATCAAGGAATTCAAGAAAATTATGTAACATATAAAATAAAAATTTATAAAATTAAAAATGTAAAGAATTATTGAAACTGCTAATACTTGGATGTAGTGGTTATGAGCCTAGGAAAATTATTAAAACTATCTTCAAAAGAGAAAAAGGTATTGATAAAACTGATTACTTTAAGGACGGAGAGAGCAAGCCCGAGAGAGAGAGAGAGAGAGAGAGAGAGAGAGAGAGAGAGAAAGAGAGAGAGAGACAGAGGTTGATTTGTCAAAATCTTCCTCTCTAAAATTCAATGACTGCACTTTCAGGTGAATTCTTTCAAAAACTCAGCAAGCAATTGGCGACTTTTCCTTATGTGTTTTATTTAACCAGTGTAAAATAGACAATAAAATGCTTCAAATTTAACAGCAAATAAGAAAACTGTACACCAATTTTACATATAAAGTTTATTCTTCATGCAATATCTATTTGAGTATAGAGTCTAAGAACACATTAAATGAATAGTAAACTATGATGAATTAAAGTTCAACTTAATAATATAAAGTGGTTCAAGTTCATAATGAAATTTGCTGTAGTAACAGTTCATATGATCATCATGAATGTATTTGATAAAAGAAAGATCCATTTATGATAAGACGATTAAAAAGGATATATATATGTACACACACACACATATATATATATATATACACACATATATATGTATCTTTAGTTTGATCTAGGTATCAATCTTTCAAGCCATGCTTAATGACGACACACAAGAAGAATTTTCTCATTAAGGACATTATTTTATCATTGCTCTAAAAGTACTTATGAATGCAATTAGAGAAGACAAAAATGAGAAAGAAAAGATCGGAAAGAAACAGAATTACAACTATTTGAAAATGGTATAATTGTATTCCTAGAAACCTCCTGCAAATCTACCATAAAACAATTAGAACATATAATCCAATAAGATATTGATTTACTAAATCACTATAATAAAACAAATCTCTGCCATTCCAAAAAAAGTATTTTTTTTCAAAATGTAATAGAAGTAAATATACCAATACCAATAGTAAGTAAAATGACAAAAATTCCTGGGAGTTTAGTAAGGAATTATTTAGTACCTATGTAAGGAAATACTTTAAAAACCTAATCAGCACCACTAAAATGACCTGAATGAGTAAAAAGACATACTCTTTTGGATATCATAGTAGATTGAAAAAAATAATTCCTAACCCCTCCTATATCCAAGACATTTTTGCTTTGACAAATTACAGGGAAATTACATTGTGTCAGTTTTGAAACCTTGTGCAGTTCCTCTTTCTCTCTTAAAATCTTACCTTGCCAGTAGTACTACCCTGGCTAGCCTGGTGCAGGCTGAGAAACCATGGAGAGTGGACAAGGGCTGTCCCAGCTGAGGCCATCTATATTGGTAAGGGTTCTGCAAAGAAATAGAATGGATTTGTTTTAAGGAACGGGCTCATGTGATTGAAGAAGCTGGCAAGTCTGAAATCTGTAAGGCAAACTGGAGGGCTGGAAATTCAGGTAATGACTTACTGAAGTCTAAAGTACGGGTGTGGAAACTCAGGAAAATTTTCCATGTTGTTGTCTGAAAGTATAAGTCCTTTTTCTTCAGGGAACTTCAGTCTTTGCCCTTAAAGCCTTCAACTGATGGGAAGAGGACCATTTATATTATGGAGGGTAGTCTGTTTTACTTAACGTCAACTGATTGCAAATGTTCATCACATCTAAAAGATGCCTTTACAGCAACATCTCAACTAGTGTTTGACCAAATGGCTAGGCAAGATAATCTAGCCAAGTTGACACATTAAATTAACCATCACACCATCCTAAGCCAGCAGGCCCCTGGCTGACTTGGCAGCTCTCTATAGACACCTGGTGAGCCCAGCTGAGAGCAAAAGCACCACCTGGCCAAACTCAGCTCATGTTGGCAACTCATAATTTGATTAGTATACTAAACCACTAACTTTTGGGTGATTTGTTACAAGCAAAATCTAACTGGTTCCAAAATAAAGAGAAAATATGAAGATACCATTTCATTCTGAATTGACCTATAAAGTTAAGATATTTCCAGTAAAATCCCAATAAGCCATTTCTTTTTTTGGAAACATTATAAGCAGACTATAGAACTTAAATGAGAAAACAAGCACAGGAAAGCAGAGAAATTCCCACAAAAAATGTAATAAATAATAAAATATATTGTAAAACACAGTCATTAAAGAAATTTAACTTAGTTCTGATCATGAAGAAATAGATCAAAATAACAGGAAAAAATTCAAAAATAAACTTTGAATCCATGAGTCTCATGATGTGACAGAACATAAATATAAAATCAATAGAGAAAAGCTTGATTATTGAACAGTTTGGACATCTAACACAAAATACGATATATATAAAAAAGTTCTTATTCTTAATTTTTTTCTCCATAACTGAATACATCATAGATAAAAACAGAAATATAAGTGAATCAAATATTAATGAATTTATAAGTTTAGCAGAATAAATAAGAAAACATTTAAATTACTTTATTATGTGTTAAGATTTATTAAGTAACATAAAAATTAGAAAGGAAAGAATTGGATTAAAAATCAATTAAACTTTTTATCATTTAAATCTACTATAATTATAGTCATAGTGGGAAGCCACAGTTGTAATGTAATTATTATTATTAACATGTAAAAAGATACTATAAATAGTAAATCATGATAGAAAAGAAAAAGGGTACATAAAAAGGCAATTCTTATAGAGAAAAGTAAATTATCTTTCTAAAAATATTTCAAACATGTATAATCCCACTCATATACAAATATGAATGCCAATTAAAACATGTTAACTTCAGAGCTTGACAAAGGACAAAAATGTATACAATATATAGTGTAGAAGGCAAATGAGGAAAAACAGGCATTCACATACTTTTTGTGGAATTGTAAATTAATATCATCTCTTTAAATAGTTATGCGACATTTTTTAAGTTGAAAGTACACATAGCCTTTGATTTAGCATCTCTACTAAGGAAAATTATCCGAGTGATAAACTCCTTGATAAATACAATGATTTATATAAATGTTAACTGAAGGGAAATTTATTATAATAAAATCCTGGAAACAATCTAAATTGTCTTGACAAAAGGAACTAGCTAAAGAAAGTATGCCAAATCTCTGACAAAGGAGGAGGTAGATCTATATATGCAGTGTCAGATTTGAAACTGTAGGCAAGGAGATTGTTTATGGAATGATAATTTGTGTATAGAATGAAGTTTAGACAGATAAATAGATAAATTGAAAAGTGACAAATGACAGATGTACATAGATATGACACATCTCTCTGTCCTTCTACCTCCCTATCTCTCCACTTTCCTATGTTTATAGTGTTTAAAATATATATATTTATATGTATATACAAAATTAAAATGTTTATAAAAGACATTCAAAAGGCACACAAGAAGTTGCTGATGATGTGTGCCTCTGGGGACAATTGAATATGTGAGGAGAAAATAAAATTAGCATCACATTTATTCTTCTTTAAAATATTTACATTTTACCATACTCATATGCTGTTTTCATAATTTAAAACTAATAGTTTAAGGAGATTCTGATTTTCCTTCTTCCTTTTTTAAAATTTTGACTTTGGGGTCTTACTCACTGAGCTCTAGTAAAAGGGCTGGAAGCTGCTGCTACCCTACTTCAGTGTTTCAGTTTCCCATTGATAAAGTTGCCATATAAATATAGAAATACAGTATATCCAGTTAATTTTGAATTTTAGATAAACAATTTTTTAAGTATAACCATCTGCCAACATTGCATAGGATGTACAGTTTGCTAAATCTGGCAATCCTACCTTTGGTGTGGCATATAACATAAGAAATATAATTGTATAATTAGGTTGATCATATAATTTATTGCATAAATCAGAACACTTTTGAAAGTAAAGGTGTTCCGATCTGTAATTGCATCATGTCAACAGACACAAACTAGGTGTATGTCTGGCAAACTGGGTGGTCAGTTAATCTTAAATATAATTCTCTCCTAGAAGAGTTAGGACAGAGATAGGCATAGTTAAAAGACGCTTATTAAGGTGAAATGTCAATCATTGACTGTCATTCTCTCTTAATCAAAGCCACTAAGAAACATTGCCCCCACAGCCCCTTAACACTGACTCTGAAAGGATTGGAGCCCATCTCTGCTGGATGCCGCTATTGTTTAATAGCTGTGGAGAATAGGAAGAAAACAAATCAATAATAGCAATTGTGTATGGAAATCAGTTTCTTAATATCACTGTCGAGAGGAAAGTAACAGAGTAAGTAGGAAGCAAAAAGAATAATCTTCATCTCACTAATGTCTTCAGTGTTTAAAAAAAAAGTTGCTATTACAGAATCCACGTATTGCTTTAGTATGCTGCATACTGGGAGTAGCTGCACAATTTACACCTACTGCACCACAGGATATAAAGCCACATTTTACCAGACTAGACCAAGGACTGTTAAACTATAAAAACAATATTTCAGACTGCAGTCCAAGACAATTTGAAGTGTATTTAAGGGAATACTTTAAAAAGGCAGATTCCTGGCAGGAACTACACTTTAAATTCAGTGAGCTGTGAAGAAGTTTCTGCTCCTTAAAACTTGTCTGCTTCAAAAGGTTTATTGATTGTGAGTAGAAAAGGGTCAAATTTTGTGTTTATTTTATTTTATATTTTGATACTTTACTTACAGGTCTAAAGGGAAAAGAAACACCATGAGCTCTCTACTATCCTTTTGTTCTGTATATCACATAGATTAACAGGAAGGAAGAGAAAATCAATAGGAGTATGTTGATAAGATGAACTGCACAACTGTATTTAGCTAATATTTATATGCTTCTTATTTGTAGGGTATTAATTTTATAGACCATTCAGCTTTATAAATGGTCATGTGATTGTCCATCTGAGTCTCCATATAAGTGGCATACATATTCAAATTAGAACAATGTTACAAGGACATTTGTGAAAATGTGTGGCAGGATGTAGCAAAACCAGAAAAGATAATACCAAGCCCTGAGGATAGTTACTGAATGGTGAAGGAGAGAAATCTGCGAAAGTTTTGTGTTTTTTTGTTTGTTTGTTCTTGCCTCGAGATGACTATCACCCCACAGTGAGGGACAATACTAGGTTACTAACCCAAGAAAGAGGCAGACAATGGAATAAATATGCTGACTTCATCCTCTAATATCCTTCCAGGGCTCCCTGGTGATCAAACTCTATGGGGATCCAGAGGACAAAGGATATAAATGTATTAAGTGCCATAAATCAGATAGCTTTCTGGGATAGAGAGGATGGTGGAGAAGAGCAGAGAGTAGATCTGGAGGAGAAATAGAAGATCTGTGTCATATCAGTTCAAAAAATATTAAATGCTTATTGTACACAGGAAATTGTGTTGGGTGTGGGGAAAATGAACAGGACAGGGTTCAATCTTTCAAAGAAAAAAAGCAGAGACTTTAAAATTGATTAAATATTAAAGAGAAGTGGGAAGAGATACTATGTCATACATCATTTCCTCCCACACACACAAATAATGCTTGTTTTTTTCAAATTCAGTTATTCATAAACTTTAGTTTTCTTATTTTTAATGTATGTTTACTAAAATGTTTCATATTTATGGCCATATAAAGATTCTATGTTATTTCAACAATGATATTCAGTTTCTACCTAGTCCCTAAATCAAATATTTAGCAATATGGACATGGAGATTTCTATATTTGAATAAGACCCAGTATTTTGATAAGAAACCATCCTCATCTTATTTCAACTAATCCACAACACAAAGCATGTATAATTGTTTTAAACCTATTTCTACCTCTCCTTCATTATCACAGTACGAATGTAAATCTCAATTTTAATCTCTTCCTAATCTCCCTATTCAATGTAGAAGGAGTCTCTGATACTCAGCTGGCAGATTAACATACAACTTCTTCAGAATTTTTTCAGCAATACAAAATATATAGTTTTCTAAAGGAGTTTTTTTCATTTCTCTTGGATATTTCTAACACTTAAAAAATGATTTAAAAATAATTTGTTTCTATATACCAGCAAGAAACAATCCAAAAAGGAAATTAAGAAAGCAATTGCATTTATAATAACATATAAAATAATAAAATACCTCAGAATACATGAAGCCATGGAGATGAGACTTGCATACTGAAAACTTCAAAATATTGCTGAAAGAAATTAAAAACCTAAATAATTGGAAGGACATTTCATGCTTATGAATAGGAAGACTTAATATTGTTAAGATTGTTAAGATCTACAGACTCAACACAGTCCTTAACAAAATTCCAACAGCCTTTTTGTGTGTAAGTTAACAGGATACACATACACACATATTTATATATGATATTGGTTCTGCTCTCTGGAAAACCCTAACACAACATCAAAAAGCATTATTAAAAAAGTGAAAGACAGAATGGAAGAAAATATTTGTGAATTATATAGCTGATAAAGGCTTAATACCCAACATATGTAAAGGACTCCTGCAACTTAACAACAACTAGTTGAAAAACTAGGTTTAAAATGAGCAAAAGATTTGAACAGATGATTTTTTTTATTTAAAAAAATATGCAAATGGCCAAAAAGCAAAAGAAAAGATGCTCATTCACTAAGGAAATTCAAATCAAAACTTCTATTAGTTACCACTTCATAGCTATTAGAATAACAATGATTTTTTAAAAAGCAAAAAACAAAAAGTATTGGAAAGGATGTGTAAAATTAGGAACTCTTATAAAATTACTGGTGGGAATGTAAAATAGTACATCCACCATGGAAAACAGTTTGTCAGTTCTCCTGAACATAGACTTACTATATGACCCAGAAATTCCATTCCTAGATATATACCCAAAATAACTGTAAACAAGGACTCAAATACTCGTTTGCTAATGTTCATTTCAGCATTATTCACAATAGCCAGAAGATATAAACTACCCAAGTATCCATCAGATGAATGGATAAACAAAAATTCCATAAAACAATCTTCAGCCATAAAGATATGTCCTAATATGTGCTACAACATGGATGAACCTTGGAAATACACTAAATGAAATAAGCCAGACACTAGGGAACAAATATTATATGGTTCCATTTATATGAATACAAAGAATAGGCAAATTTATAGACCCAGATGTTACCAGGAGCTGGTGGGAGAGGGGAATGGGAATTTATTCCTTAATAGTCATAAATTTTCTGTTTTGGCTGATGAAAAAGTTTTGGAAATAGTGGTAACATACAGTACAATATTGTGAGTATAATTGATGCCACTGAATTATACACTTAAAAATGTCAATTTTTTAAATTTATAAATGTATGTTATAACATATAGTATATATTTTATATATTTTATATATTATATATTAAGTATATATTTACCATAATAAGATGAAATAATGATTCTTACCTTGTGATGAAAGAGGGGTTTGCAGTTAGTCACTAAGCCTCATTGAGAACATGATAGTTGACCAATACATGGAATATTTGCAGGTATTATCCATGCAGAGTTAATCTGATGGAATACTGTCCCTAAAATAGAAGCCTACTCTGGAGGCTCCTGTAAGCCTATATAGTTGAAGTGGAATGAGGAAAGAGAGGGAAATTTTGAGGTCAGAGTTAAGAAGGGCAGATAAAAACAGCAATCCTTGTAGTAAGAACACACTATGTAGGAAAATGTGACATGATATTATAACCTAACTCAGTATAACTCATGCAAAAGCAGAAGAGCTTGATTGTGTTAAATGGGAAGCAAATTTAATTTTTTACCATGATTCAATGGAAACCTTGTGGTCATTCTTTTCAGAAAGGGTTCAAAATAGCTTTGCAAGAAAGACTCTATTTTTTAATCATAACTATAATTTGTCACTTACCCCTTAAGGAGTGGGACCAAATGTTTTTCTGAAGTGCTCAAATTATTTCAAATAGATGTTATTGCATCCTCCACGCTGAAGGTGAATTATGGAGCCTCTAGCACCAAAGCACATACAAACACACTCACACAAACAATGCACATAATTCTTCCTAAGGGAATGTATAGTTTTACTATTTACATAGTTTCATGTACATTACTTCCTTAGAATCCTTTCTACACATTTGAGAATTAGACTAAGAAAAGTTTATCAAACACTGGAGGGAGTGCAGACAATTAAACAAATTTTTTCTCAGAGATAAAAACAACAGGGTTTTTTTTTCTTTTTTCATGTAAAAAAATTTTTTTAGCAGAAATGTTAAAGTTTCCACTTAAATTGACTACCACAATTTTCTTTACAAAGTAAATTATGTAAGGAAACAGTTATCATATTAAAAAAAAGATAAACTATTTTTAGCATTCACTGTTCTGATAGAATTTTCTATGTTGAGTACAGAAGAGACAAAAGCATCATGACATTATACATGTCCATAGACTAAGGAAATAATATTTTTAAGTCCCCATGACTCAGAGAGTGACAGCACAAGACCACTATCACAGAATTCTAGTCTTAGTCTCTACAAATAATGTAAAAAAAAAGTAGTCATAAAAAAAATCTTCTCTGTTGTCCATTACTCATTGTTAAAGTATTTGGTAATATGAAAGTGAGTTGTCCTTTCTTTCAATAAACACTTACTTAGGTTGGCAAACCGTTTTAAACATATGTGTTAGATGTATGACAGAGACTCAGTGATTCTAGTTTCCCTGTGATTTAGAGGTCTATAGGTGTTTGATGAAGGTAATTGATTATGTGAGAGATCAAAGTTTGAACAAGTGTGGATGTGAAAAATAATGACACCCATCATCCTCACTGAATTCTCAATTTTTTCATTATTTTGAAGTAAAGCAATAAATCCAAAAGTGACTTTAGATAATATCCAGTGTGACTCACTCACTTTACAGATGAAAAGCAGAGCTCCACAGAGATTAAATACTCTTCCAAGGAAAAGGCCTGTAAGTAACAAATCTGGTCCAAGAACACTTCAATGTTCTCCCCACTATACAACACTCCTCCCTCTGACCTGCTTTCTAGTCCCTATACCTATAATAACATACACAAATTAAAAATGAGAGACTTCATTCTCTCTGTTGAAAATGAGAGATTTCCTCTCTTCATTTTTGTTTCAGCATTTATAGTTGTTATTAAGTACTTTCTCCTTTCTTTGAAATATACATACATATTTTTAAAGACTAGATTGGCATTTAGTCATCATTATGACCTAAGGATGTCTTTCTCAAGAACCTGGAAGCCATCTCTGAAATGTACCGTCAAGGGAGATTGCACCCCTATCTCCCTGTTTTTGTGGAAGGGCAGGAGCCTAGCTTTGGTGGGCAGCATCTCGCTCCAAGTTGCAAAATTACTTCCTGTCAAAAAAGTATAAGAAGTTTGTTTTTCCTCAGGACAAAGTCAGTTAGCTAACAGAACCTAATTACCAGATAAAGGTAAAATTAGGAAACACTGCTTGTGACAAATGGTGGTATCAAGTCTTCTTACTTGAGAACTAGTTGTTTTTTACCTTGAAAGTGTGTCAGTAATGTAGTTGTTCGGCTATATAAATGGGTGAGATTTCTGTCTTTACTGTTTGATAGCGGATTGCCTCTGATGGGCATCACATCTTAGTTTAATGTTTATTAAATAGTAAATGTGTTTTCTTTCTCTACTGCCTTTATGGAGGGTTTTTGGGTTGAGAGATTATGTTTTTAATTATACTTCCCCAGTACACTAGGATTAGTCTTTCTCCTCTCCTTCCCTCTTTCCTACTTCTTATCTTTGATCCCTTCCTTTAACCCTTCAAAAAATTGAGTATATAGTTGTCAAGAACTGAACAAAAGACAAGAGATAATTAACATTTGTTTAAAATTTAATTCAATTCAGCAAATTTTCATATTGTACTGTTGAGAAATAATTACTGTGATAGGTACTTAACTTGCACAAAGTTGAGTAAAATGGGTCATTGTCTTCAAGAAACTGACAGAAAAGAAAGATGATGAATAAATAATTCTAATACATTGGGGTTAATGAAATGATAGCACTGTATATAAGACCCTCTGTAGTGTGGTGGTTAAGTGCAGAGATCCTGATTCCAGGCTCTCTGAATTCAACCCACTTTTACTACTTATGAAACTAATGTCTTTTGCCAAACTCTATGTGCCTCAGTTATCTATGAATGGAGTAATATTTCCTATCATGTAGGGCTGTTGTGAAGATTAAATGACTATGTGCCTACAGAGAGCACCCAGCATAACATAAGACCTTTACAAGCTTGAGCCAATGACAGGAGTCTGTAGGCAGAATGCTATTAACCCATCCTTTCCTGGACAGTGCTTTCCATGAGTTCTGAGGATAGACAAAGTAGAGGTGTGAAACAGTGGTATGCATGCAGAGAAGCATTTACAACTCAGCATTTTAGGAAGTTAAATTGCAAAGTACTGACTGGGGTCATCATAAGGTCTATCTTTGCTATCTGTATTGAAGATGTTACTCCTAAGTATGGAGTTGCAGAAGGAATTTAATCAGGAAATACAATAACTAGATTTGCAGGTAGATATAGCATGACATCAGCTTACTAAAAGATGAATTTTGAGTCATTGGCAATAGGAGGGGAGACAAGAATAAAGTAGGATAAAACAACTTGACCGTCTAATGATTTTATACTCTGGAACTTCTAAGTATACTTTTAAATTAAATTAATAATACAGCTTAAAAATCCACTTCTGAGAGCTGAGTGAGCAGAGGATATAATTTCCCTTATTTAATACTCCTATATCTTGGCATTAAGAAAAATTATGTTTTTTCTTGTTTTATGTATTTATTTTTGACACTGTAGGCTGTTATTATTAAACATCAAGTAGATGTGTTGAGTTTTTCTTATCTCTTAAAACATGAATTGATTTATATTAGGAAATAGAATCTTGCTATCCACTTCAATTTTAATATATAATTTTTGAAATGGAAAGTATTCTGACTGCTAACATCTTCATGCATCAGTATCCATTATAACTGTAATGAGAAAAATATGTATAAGCATGGGTATTATTATTAATGAACAACTGCTTAATCAAATTTCTAAGAGGTAAGATGACTGACAGAAGAACATAACATGCAGAAGGACTTGCACAAAAGTCAAATTATTAGACTTATTTATGAAATTTATACTACCAAACTGACATTCTTTATAACTAGTTCTTAATCTTATAGCAAAGCAACTTCTTGTCTATAGCCAGGTCAGAATCAAGAAGAGCTCTAGTTCTGTCATTTGCCACTTTGCGGAGTCTTTATGTCTACATCCAATTTGCCTCTTCATATGCACATGTACAGCTAGCTACTTGAAAATTATCATTTGCCTGCCAAAGCATTACTGACCATAAGTTTTAAAGAATTTTCAACATGTATATACAAATCTTAGCAAAATGAAGACATTCTCTGTGTGGTCATCTTGCAGATATTATTTGATGCTTATAACATACTTGGGAGTAGCCTCTATCCCGTTTCTGTATGGTGAGTCACATCTTCATATGTATTTTGCCTACTACATCTTGATATAGGAGAGCTTTTCTCTTAAGTATAGCATGCACACACAATATACAGACCTAGTGCTATTCCTAGGTAATCAAGAATCCTGGCATAGAAGATACCCGTGTTCAAATACCATGACTGTTCCTCACTGCCCTTAGAGTACTTCAACTTCTACTATTTTATGTATTGCAAAGAATTTTAGGCTGGAAAAATGACTAACTCAAATATAATTGAAACTACATGTGTACAAAAATTATAATGAATTCCCCTAATGTTTTACAATGATTTATAATATTTTAAATTATGTAAATCTGCATGATATAATCTTTGCATCTTGTCAGTTTTTGCCAATTCAGAGATTCCTTCATATCTTTGCCTTGATGTATTTTCCTTAAAGGGAAAGTAGACAAATGTACATGATAAAAAATTAAACAGTAGGGGTACAATAAAAACATAATAGCTTACAGAACTAAAAACAGTGAGATATGGAGAGAGAATGAAAATCAGCAAGGGAAGAGAACATTAGAGTTGAAGAATATTATACAAATACTGAGATATCAGAGAAGTAAATAGCTTTCTTTCAAAATGCCCATGTTAT
This sequence comes from Vicugna pacos, assembly GCF_048564905.1. NCBI lineage: Eukaryota > Metazoa > Chordata > Mammalia > Artiodactyla > Camelidae > Vicugna > Vicugna pacos. Next base: position 63,648,475 of record NC_132989.1, read on the forward strand.
CAGTAAACAAAGAAATGAGAAAATCACATTGAAAATCATGTGAGCTACATTCTAAAATATGGACGAAAGGCTGTAACAACTTAAGAAAAGGGAATTGTTCCCTGGTAACCAAATTTAGTTTCATCTTTTCTACTACCTTCCTTTAAAATTTTCATACTGTGGAGCTGGGGTACATTTTTGCATAAGCAAAAATAATCTCAAACTGGTGGAAGAAATCTGGAAAAAATTAGACTATGTTACATTTAATGTAGCATTGTGTTTTAACATTTTTAATATTAGAATTTCATATTTTAACAGCATTTTCTAATTTTTATAAGCTTGGAATTATAAATAACATATATCTATCCATGATAAAACTATAGTTTCTCTGCTCACTCAATTCTTTAAAAATGCAAATTTAATCTATCTGAATGCCTACTTGTAAGTGTATGTCTTAAAATAATTAATTTGCAAATTTCTTTCCTGTGAGTGATAATGAATTATTCCATATTATATGGTAGAGCTAATGACAAATGTATCACTTTAGATCAATTTTTTCTAAATTTGAATTGCTGATATGCCCCAAACCTACCCATCTCAGAAATCTTCCCCATCTTAGATAACAGTTAAATCCTATTAGTTGTATAGGTCAAAAATCTTGGTATATTCTTAATGCTTCTATATCTCTCACACCCAAATCTAATCCATAAATCCTGACACCTTTGCCTTTTAGCACCAGTCACATAAGACCACCATTTTTTATATGCTAATACAATAGCCTCATACGAGAGTAGGATTCAATACATATTTACTGAATGAATTAGTATATTAATGAATGTGAACATTATTCGTCTGAAAACTTCCTGACCAACTAGCAGTCTTCATATAGAAATACCTTAGACTTACTTGTGCCAAATATTGAAATACCATGTGTTCACTTACATGTAGCACAATAATAAAAAGCACCATTTCTCCAGATAAAAGCCACTCTGATTCAGTAATGCTGCTGTAGATAATGCCGTATTGCTCTGTCACAGTTGAGGTTAGTTAAAGCTAACAGCAAATTAAATAACTACTTATCATTGGTTGAATTCAAGCTACAAGATAATTAAAAGCCTGCAAATTTACCTTCCGTCAAACATGAGTAGGGAAGCAGGGAAAAGAAACTACAGGAGATATTCTAATTTTTCCCAGGTTTCTTGAGGAGCATTCATAAAGCAATTTGCAAAAAAGTATGTTTTCTTTAGAGCAAACAAGGAAGTATGGTGTCAGTTGCATTCATGTAATCTGTTTAATTATTTCTCAGAAGTATGAAGTTTTCACACTAAGTAAATTTCAGATGTATTGCATTCTATATATGAAATTATTTGTGTGAAATTTGCATTAAACCATCTGAATTATTAAGTAATTAATAACTGATTATCAGTTTAAACTGGTTATAGAAATGTGATTTTAGTATTCAGATCAAAGTAAAATCGAACTTATTTAATTTTAGTGACAATTTTAACAAAATGAAATTTAAAAATATAAAGTTTGGTTGGTCAGTGTAGAGTTTCCAATCTTCCTAATATTTTATATCATAAAAGTCAAATATTAAGGAAAAATTAGAGAATATGAGAGCAGAAAGCAATATTTAGATATTGTGAAACCCATGTTTCTTATTTTACAGACCCAGAAAGATGAGCTGTTTAATGTCATTTCTGGTCCCACTCTGCTTCAGTTTTACCTTAGGGGGATGTACACTGTGACGTACCACCCAGATCCCCTTTAATAAATAAGGGAATTATTTCCCCAGCTACTGGAAGAGCTGCCAGAAGATGGTCCTTTGCTTCCTGCCCTCCTTAGAGATTAGTTACAAAAGAAGTAGGTCTTGCCCAAGGTCATGCCTCCTTCTAGGATTAGCCTACATCTAAAAATTGATCAATGTGGAGGCTAAAAAGCCAGACCTTAACCCAATGTGAAACACCTCTGAAGGCCATTTCAGCTCCAGAATTTCCTATGAATGACTGAAAGCTTTCTTTGGGAGGGTATCACACTTCAGCTTCTCTTTGACTAATCCTTCTTCCTTCCCTGCTTTCCCCTAGTGCCAATCCCAAGAGCACTCCCAAATAACTTCTATTATCAGCATCTACTTTCAATGGAATTCAAAATGCAATACCTTAGAATGCCTAATATGGGACTCTACTCACAGTAGTTTCTTTTTGTGGCAATTAAGGAGTTGGAGATGTAGATCCGAAAGAATCGGAATAATGTGGAAATCTGGGTAATGAATGAAAACTACATAAATGTAGTAGGCTATAATTAACATAAAAACATTTAGGGCTATATTAAGTGACTGGAAAACAATATTGCTTAATAAATAGTTTGTTAACCAAAATTTTCAGAAATGAAGGCCTGACTGAAATAAAGAGGTGATTGTTTGGGGTTTTTTAGGATTGCAGCCCAGGAGACACAGATTCAAGAAGAACTTGAGTTGTGTTCCACTGGACTACAAAATGGAGGAAGCTTAGGCAAAACCTTAAGGCCAGCATTACTTACATAAGTTGTTTTTCAAGAATTATGATTGAGGCAAAAAGTAAGGGTGCTTGTTTAGCAAGGATTAATTGGGGTCCAAAATGCTTACATAGTTGCAAGGGGAAACCTTGAGACCACAAGTTTGCAGCAAGCAGCTGTTGTCCTAAAAATGTCTAATGATGTCCTTGGGTTTGACACAGTTCAGAAAGTTCAAGGTCTCAGTGATTCAGGTACATGTCAGATACCAGATCCTCAATAGTCACCCAACTCCATTTTCTACGCCTGAACTATGATCACTCTATTATGATTTTAATCTGTCATCAAGTTGAATCAATAAGTGCAGGAATAGACTCTCCTTATCCAATTTACCACTGATTCTTTGACAGTTGCTGTGGTCTCATGATCAACTTCTCTGCCTTGATCCCAGTGCTACAGCCTTTAAAGCCTGTTATGAATCGCACATTCACAGAATAGTGAAAGTGATATTTTCTGATACCTCTAGTCTTCTAGGGTCCTAAATTCTACATCAGTGAGAATCTTTTCATATGTTCTGAGGTTTCACCACTGAAGTTCCATTAGATTATTGACAGAAGTCAAACTTCAAGTCAGCCTGCACATCAAGCATTGCTATCGAACAACTACCCCTCCATTTTAAAGCTTTGTATAAGATGTGGTGAATAATAAAATATATACAGATTTAGATATTTTTGATCCTTATATAGTGTTTCAACAACAAATGTTAAGTATACAATTAATATATTAAGTGGGGTCCATAAAAACTTTTGTTATTAAAATGAAGACATCCCAATTAATAATGCTAGGGCTGCTCATACTGGGAAACACTCATGTTCACCTATAGAATTACCTTGCAGAGTATATTAGTTTTATATTGTGTCAGGAACTAATTACCACACACTTGGTGGCTTGAAACACCCAAATTTATTAACTTACAGTTTTATAGGTCATAAGTCTGATATGGATCTCACAGGGCTGAGTCAAATATTAGCTGGTTTTCATTATTTTCTGGAGACTTTAGATGAGAATTTGTTTTCTTGTCTTTTCCAGCTTCTAGAGATTACTTGCATTCTTTGGCTCATCTTTGGCCCTCATCTTACGTTTCCATGTCTCATCTCTCTGATGCTTCCTCTGATTCCCTCCTGTATTTTTAAGGACACCAGTGATTAGATTTGGTCTAGCTGGACAACCCAGGATAATCCCCCCATCTCAAATGTCGTTCATTAGCAACTTTAATTGCACCTACAACCTTAATGCCCTTTTGCCATGTAAAGTAATTTATTCACAAACTCCAAAGATTAGAACATCTTTAGGGAGCCATGATTTTGCCCACACTATGGAGCTACTTCTATTCTTGGCTACTGGGCCAGTTGGAACTCTGACCCAATACAATATGGCATTTATAATGCATATCTGCTCAGCTGACCTTCTTATGGCACCTTAGAGCTGTCTTGCTCCTGTGAACCCTGGGTCTGCCTCACTTGCTTCTGATATGGCATCCTGAGTCATTCCAAAATGAACATGCTGTTTACACCTGCACAGGTTGCCTTTATTTTTCTTACACTAGTCTCCCTCTGCTCAATCCAAATTGGTAGTAGATTTAAAATATCTATAATTTCAACCAATTAATATTTGGAAGATCTGATCTAAAAGCAAACTTCTGAAATATTTTTTTCCTATCTTTATATCCCTGAAGTATTAATTTCCTCTTTTTCTTGTCATTACCCTGTTCTACCTTAATATGAACTTAATTATATGTTTGCATTCCTACTATAAAGAAAACCAGTTGGCTGAAGTTGTTTTTTGTTTTATTCCTCACTCTAGTATCCTATGCATGGTAGATGTTCAATAAATATTTCTTAAATGGAAATACCATTAAATGTTAAAACAAACCATTTGAATCTAATATTTTTGCTTCAGGTAAGTGCTTATAGGATTCAGAGCCACAGTCCTACCTTTGAAAGTGTACTTGTCAGCAGGATGTATATCTTAAAAATCGTAGACTGCCCCTAAGCTCTGAGCCTGCTGTCCTCCCTGACCTATTCAAAGCTCTGAAAGTCAACATTGGAACTGGACTCTTATAGACAATCAGTGGTTTGATTGCTCAGAAAGTGACACATTCCTCTTACTTTCCCTTTGCTGACATTCATAGATGTTTCCCTTTTCAGTCCCTTTCCAGCGTAAAAGACACAAGTAGTCATTTGCATGTGTTATATGCAAGTTTAAAGAAACAGCAGTGAAGCAGTGACAGTATGTTATCTTTAAAAAACTAGTCAATGTTGCTCACTTTCAAATAGCCTGATTGGTTATCAGAAAATACACATGCCACAAGGGAATGCACAATAGGGTGGTAATTGCACTCTCAATATAATAAGGCCTATTATTATTAAGTTTATAGACCATAAGCTGGTCAGGGTTACACAAAAGATGTAACCCTGACCAGCTTACTGAACACACTTGTACCTTAACTTCCTTATAGTCTTAAAGGGAAGACAAACTTGAAATTTAAACAAAAGCTTTATAGGATACAATCTCAAGCTGAAATAATAAACAGAAACCCTGATTTCTGAAAAAGAAAAGGTACTTTAATGATTAGAACATTGAAATAGAAATGAAATACATTTTCTGTCCCTAATAACAAAATCTTGTTTCTTTGTTTTGTGTAAGAGCATAGTTAGATCTATACTGAAAGCTATTTCTAATATATTATAAATTTGTATTGAGACTAATTTTTCAAGTAATTTCTACAGTAGGGAAATTATGAGAGATAACTGTAATGTAAACAAATGCTTAGCACAGAGTAGTGAATAAATAGAAGTTGTTTATTATTACTAATCTTTAATTCTTTCTATGGCCTTAGTACAGTGACTAGAACTTACATATTAGGCAGTACTTTCTGAAAGTGTCCCAGGGGTTTCTGTTAAAACAGAATTGTTTTATAAAAGGAAAATTAATGATACACATTTTGACCATTAGCGTTTTGTCTCAGTTTAGACTAACTTCTACCTTCAGCAAAATGTCCCCCAAATGTGAATAATAAGGGCCTGACCTAAAGCTGCAGGAAGCACTCAAGCACTGAATATGTGGTGGATACTGTGTAGGCAAGAAACAAAATAATTAGTATGTACTGGAAGAGACTGGGGAGGTGTTCATATAAATTGTCTTTAGGACAGACAAAACACTCAGATAAACTCTAGTAAGTTATGGTGTACCAGCTATATATAGAAAGCTTCAAGACAAGTTATGTACAGCTCCCATGCCATATCTTGTCCATTCAAATTGCCTGTCTGAGGCTTCCATTAGAGACAGGTTCTGAAGCCCTCACTGTTATTCCAACAAAGATGGACATGAGTAATAATTAATGCCAGATTCTAAAGAGTGCCTTAGAACATGACAAGACACTAAATATTCTTCAAAAGCATGTAGTGCAAACCACACTCAAAAAAAAAAATCAGAAAAACTGTGATAATACAATTGGTTAAATTTGGTAATTATAGGATTGAGAAATGAGGAACAAAAATAGAACTATTTTAAATAATTACAACAATATTTAAGAGGACAAAATTCTTATTGTGCAAAGAACAATATAAAATATACAACCTGTAGCACTCTTTTCAGTATACTTAAAACAGTCTTTAAAATTACTGAGTAAGATGAACAAAATTTTAAGTATACTTAAAATGTTTTTTCTCTTCTACCAATTAAATAAGTTAAAGCAAAATAAAAGGAAACATGTTCATAAATTACGCTTTTGAAAAGTAGCTTCAGATTTCCTCAAAAATATGTCTTATAAGTCTGACTTTCTTGAACTTTTTCTATTTCTGATACATTCTACTAGTCAAAGCAGTAGGAACATGAAATTGGCATTCGTTCCAGCTATTAAAGAAAAGAAGAAGCAATAAACTGCCATCTTCATTAATCACATCTCAATGTCCAATCAGAAAATTAGGGTTATCAGAAGGCAATCATCAGTTTAATATTTTGAGAATTCCAATTCCTTTTAATATCTAGCACCAGAGGATTGTTTGAAACAAATTTATTGGAGTCAAATATGTTAATTAATATAAAGTGCCCATTAGTCAGTAATTTTTGTGCAGAAGATTAGAGTCTACATTCAAATCAAAGCCAAATTCAAAATGGCACTCTGCCTACTATGAGCACTGAGTAGTGATGTGAAATGGACTTATGATATGCATAGAGAAATAAATTCTGACAAATCTTGTCCATGCCTTTTTTCCCCCTAAGTCCTAAAAATTCGTTTAAACCTCCATCAAATTGGGCAACAAAATACAATCCCAGAGGTCTCATAGCTACTCTAAGATACTTGCCCCGAATTCGACCAAATCCCTATCAAAAGATCCCCAGAGGGGTAGAGTGTGTAGCTCAGATCCTTAAGTCTTAGAAAAGTGAGGCTCAATTTTGATATTTACAAAGCACTCCTTTAATGATTTCAGTTCCTAAAGCTGACACTGTTGTTATAAAGTCAGTCAGACTTTTAGGACCCAATTGGAGAAAACAGCATTTTTAAGTGTCCTATTTATCATCCTCATAACTAAAGAATAGGAGGAATCAGAGCGAATCCAATACTAATTTGTTTTCTTTTTAAAGCTGATAGCCATGTATATAGAGTACAGTGACTAAAGGCACAGATTCTGGAACAAGAGAGTAGTAGTTCAGAATTAAACTCCATCTTTTGTGGAACCCTGACTAGCTTATGTAACACCCTTGTACCTTAACTTCCTCATCTCTAAAAGGGAAGTAATAATAAGACCTAACTCAATTCTGGCAGGAATTGATTACCTGTATGAAGATTGAGTAATTTATTTCTAATTTCTGTTCCATTTATTATGATCAGTCCTATCAAATATAGAAAATGTGGCTGTGGCCTTAAAGTCAGTTTATATTACATCACTAAGTATCATTATCTCCCTTATGTACATTTCCTTTCTCTCTTTATAAACCTCAACTTGAGTACATGTCACTACTAAACACTGAGTTAGTGACATCAAGATTAGTTATACTCATCAATGAGCAGTGGTTCAAAACGCAACCCTTTAGTCATGCCTTTCTATTACATACTGTCCTAAACTTTGTTTACAATTGAATAAAATAGGTTTATTTGCCTTTATCCCAGAAATATACAGCCGTGTGTCAATAGACATGTTACCTCGTATTTTTTTTAGACTCAGTTGTCTCATCAAGAAAAGGGACATGAAAATAGTTTTCATTTCTTAGGGGTATTGTGAGAACTAAATGAGATAATTCATGTGAAGTCTTGTCCACAACAAGATAATAGTTCTTACAGTCATCTGTCATTCCATTCCATTGTTTAGAGTTGATTTCTGTAAGTCTGAAATAAAATAACATTCTGAATAGTGTTAATATTTGTTAAGGCCATGAGAAATAAATATGCACATATGCATATAAAAAATCCTATAGAATATACCCTGCACATTTTTATAAATAAATATAGATAGGCACATGGGGGAAAAGTTAAGAGAAAAACTCTATTAACAAATCTCTGGGATTAAGTGTAGAATTCTGGAGAAAGTTGTATTATTGAAAGAATATGAAAAACTTTACATCTATACATTGAAACTTGGAAATAGTTTTCAAATGAGTAGATTTACCTTCAGAAAATAAAATTTAAACAAGATTCTTAAATGATTCTATCATCATATTATATTGCTCCTTTATAAAATTAACAACTTTTAAAATTAACAGCAAATTTCAGAAGCCCTGGTCCTGTTTGTTTAGGAAATTATTTGAAACAAAATTCAGCATTTCATATTCTTATGTATACCTAACTATAAATTGATAATGAATAAAAGATGAGCAGGAACTATTTTCCCAATGAAATATCACTTCAAAACTTTTTGGCCAACCTGAAAATATAAGTATTGTATATATGGATGAAATAATATAGTCATTCATGAAAAATCACATATAATACTAAATAACATTTAATTTAAACATATCTCTTTTTACCCATGTATTTTTCATGAATCCACTTTATTCGATCTCCTCAATAGCTCTTGACATGACTCTTTTTGTCAGATTTGAGCTCCTTAAGTAATTTAACAAAGTTTTCCAGGGAATATCATATTAATTTATAAGCTGACATACAGCATATATTGAATCATCTATGACATTATTATTAAAAATTGTGTCCTACTATTTAAATAGCTATTCCCACAAATTTAGGACATTTGTTTTTCTAATGTATTATTTATTTTGTTTTGTTTACACTGTAGTTTTACATGTACACTCTCCATCAGCAATGTCAATTGCTTACAAATTGACTTTAAAATGATTTGTAAAGCTTTTTTACAATGGCAGTCAGCATTTCACCCAAAGAATAATTAATGATTTGTAAGCTAACTAAACTGTAATCAGTAAATTATTAATAAATTAATATATTCATTTGGCTATTTTTTCAAAAACACTATCAAGTGAACTCTAAACATTCAGAAGTGTCCCAAGTCAAGCTCTTGTCAGACACGTGCATTTTCCCCAGAGATTAAACTGATATTTTTATTTGATTTTTCAAAATAAAGTAATTGAGACTTTTAATTTCAGGATGATGAAATAGATATACTTTCCCCTATTCTTTCCCCAAGTATAATGAAAAACTCTATACAGTATATTTTTTAAAAATACAAATAACAACAGTAAAACATAAGAAGACTCTGAAAGGTAGAAAAAAGTGAGTTTGCTAGGGATCTTGGAATGCAGAGAACAATACAGTAGCGAGTTCTCTGAGGTTTTGTTTTTCTTTTCTGCTCTTTTTACCCCCAGACTAATTGTTGTATGAATGTGTAATTTGGAAATGCCACTAGGTACACACATAAAAATGCCAAACAAAAGTCAACTTTCTCTAGCCAAAGAACCAGAAAAGGGACAGCCTAGCAAGACAGAACAAACTAGATAATAGATAATAATCACACTACTTCAGCAAAAGACACAGAAGAAACTGTGGCCCTACTCAGTTTAATCCTAGGCTAAATGGGGAGCCCAGACTTGCACCCTGTCAGGTTTTAATAAAGCTCTTCAACCCCTACACTGGGTGATGTCAGAAGAGGCCAAGAGGGGAGCCAAGACTTTCGTTCCTGCCAGATATTAATGAGCCCTCCATCCCCAGGTGTCAGTAGTGGCATTAGGACCACATGAAGAGCCTGGACTTCCAGTGACACCTGGAAATAAAGAGGCATCCTGTGAATCCCTGCTGGGAGGTATCAGAGTAGGTCTAGTCCAAAGTTGGACTTTCACTATCTCTCCAGCACTACCAAGGCCTCACCACTTTGTTCTTTAGAGGTCACATAGAAAGCAATAACAAGGCACTTCTGTCTGTCTAGCTACAGTGGAATCAGCAAGAACATAACAATGAGCTGGAACTCCTACTTCCACCCAGGAGTGGCAAAGAGACCCCACCTTAGGGTATCAATGGAGACCAAGTGGGAACCTAGACTTCTATGCCACCTGCCAATAATAAGTTAGTGATCCCTCCTTTTCCCTCGTGAATATATGCTATGCCTATGATGACCATCATCTGAATTTTCTTTGCATTAGCTATTCAAATGCAGTATAAGTAGTGTGACAGTATACCCCAGTTCTACCTGGACTGTCCTGGATTACTATGCCTGTTATCCTGGAATAATTATGTAATTAATGAAGTCTATTTACACTCTCAAAAGTTTTCTGACTGGATGATAAATTACACAATCACCTTAAATGTAACATAATTATTCTTCTTCCTCTCTCTCAAAATAGCTATAACTTTCCTCTTGAAGGTGAGCTTCAAGAGTTTCAGTATCTATTCATTTTACAAATCATAAGGTTGAGATTTATTGCCTATTTGGTGTTGTCTGGCTGAGATAAACTGTATGGAACTGTATATACCCAGTAGCAGTGACTTACTGGTACACCAATCCTTTTCTAGTTGAGCAGTCTAATTATAGCCTTCTTTACATCTTTTAATAAAGATTTACATAGTATATTCACCTCATATCTGCAATATTAACATAAGGGAAACATCAGTTAGCAAAATAAAATTGTCATTGTCTGCATATTGGTCCTATTATCAACACATTGGACAACATACTGGGTCTAGACCCTGCATTTAACTAATTCTGTTATTATCATTAGGTTTGCCATATCTTTTGCTTTTTAGCTAATATTTCCCAGATAGCTCTACTAAAAAATTATGGAAGTATAGTTGATTTACAATATTGTGTTGGTTTCAGGTGTTACAGCAAAGCGATTCAGTTATACACGTATATATGTATATATATAAAGCCTTATTTCTGATTCTTAACCATTATAGTTTATTAAAAGAATCTGAATACAGTTTCCTGTGTTATATAGTAAATCCTTGTTCTTTATCTATTTTATATATGGTATTGTGCATCTTTTATTCCCATACTCCCAGTTTATTCCCCTATTCTTTGGTAACCATAAGTTTATTTTTTATGTCCATGAGTCTCTTTCTGTTTTGTAAATAAGTTCATTTGTACTATTTTTAGATTCCACATATAAGTGATATCATATAATATTTGTCTTTGTCTGACTTACTCCACTGAGTATGATAATCTCGAGGTACATCCATGTTGCTGAAAATAGCATTATTTCATCATTTTTCATGGTTGAGTTTTATATATATATACACAAATATATATGTATGTATGTGTGTGTGTGTGTGTGTGTGTGTGTGTGTGTGTGTGTGTGTGTACACCACTACTTGGTTATCCATTCATCTGTCAATGGACACTTAGGTTGCTTCCATGTCTTGTCTGTTACAAAGAGTGCTTCTGTGAATATTGGAGCGCAAGTATCTTTTCAAATTAGAGTTTTTGTATTTTCTGGATATCTACCCAGGAGTGTTATTGCTGGATCATAGGGTAACTCTATTTTTAGTTTAGTTTTTTTTTTTAAAGGAATCTCCATACTGTGTTCCATAGTGGCAGCACCAAGTTACATTTCCACCAACAGTGTAGCAGGATCCTTTTTTCCCCATGCTTTCTCCAGCATTTATTTTTTGTAGACTTTTTGTTGATGGCCATTTTGACTGATGTGAGGTGATAATTCATTTTAGTTTTGATTTGCATTTCCCTGATAATTAGTGATGATAAGCATCTTTTCATAAGCTTATTGGCCTTCTGTATGTCTTCTGTCTAAAAATGTCTATTAGGTCTTCTGCCCATTTTTTATTGCATTGTTGGGCTTTTTTGTTTTGTTTTTATTTTTAAGTTGCATGAGCTTTTTGTGTATTTTGGAAATTAAGCCCTTATTGGTCGCATCATTTGCAAATAGTTTCTCCCATTTCCTAGTGGTCTTTTCATTTTGTTTATGGTTTCATTTGCTGTGCAAAAGCTAATAAGTTTGATTAGGTCCCATTTTTTTCTTTCTTTTTTTATTTCTATTGCCTTGGAAGATTGACCTAAGAAAACATTGCTATGATTTATGTTAGAGAATGTTTTGCCTGTGTTCTCTTCTAGGAGTTTTTTGGTGCTGTGTCTTTAATTTAAGTCTTTAATATAAGTCTTTAAGCTGTTTTGAGTTTATTTTTGCCTATGGTGTGAGGTAGTATTCTAACGTTACTGATTTAACATGTGGCTGTCTAGCTTTCCCAACACGACTTGCTGAAAAGACTATCTTTTCTTCATTGTATATTCTTGCCTCCTTGTTGAAGATTAACTGACTGTAAGTGTGTGAGTTTATTTCTGGGCTTTCTATTCTGTTCCACTGATCTATATCAGATAGCTGTATTTTTTTGTTCTTTAAAAAGGAAGTTTAAACGTTCCTCCAAAAATTGATTATTAACATATTTTTATTGAGAAGTGAGCTTATCTGATGGCAAAGCTGGGACAGAAATCAAGTTATTTCGATGGGAAAGGGCAGAATGTTAGGGAGGTGCTAAAGCTGGAAAGATTCAGTTCTAATTTTCTAAAGAAAGTTTAGAGTGTCTATAAGTCTAAAAGAAATCTATAGGCAAGAGTTTAGTAAAAGGGAACTAGCTAGAGCTATGGATCAATCTCAATAATGAAGGCTTAGAGATTTCAAAGTCCAACCTGTAGTATCATCAAAATCTAAGGTCATGTGGGAGATACCTTATCATATGAAGATTAGGGAAAAAACTTAAAATCTAGGAAAAAGGAGACTGACAGAATGAATAAGTGGTCAAGTCTCTTGAAGCAATAGGGCATGGGATCAATTACTGAGACAACAACTTGGTTAGCTAATTGAGAATATAATAGGGAATGACCTCGATAATAAAATTAAAATGTCATTGTCAGCAGTAAAATCTTCTTAATGCTTGTAACCCTGACTCTTGATGATAAGATAGAAGCCCAGTTGTCAGCTGTAAACCTTCTTAAAATACGGTTTTCATCATGGGAATGTTTCTTTTAAAGTTATCTATACATAAATGAACAAATAAGCTTTAAAGGTCTTTAGTTCCTAATTCACTAACTTAAAATCACATTGCTTGGCATTCAAATAAAATGTACTCTGATCTCACTGTCTACATTTTGCTGTAACCTCTAAGGTATTTATTCTGAAGAGTCTCCATATTGTCCCACAGACGGCTATATTCAGTAATCATGACAGCCATTACCTAGAATGTTTTTCTGCTTCAATTATTATTCCTGTCAGCCAGCATTCAAAGATCATCTCTGTCTAGTTTCTCTCAATGAATATTTTCCTTGTGTGAAAACTTTCTAAAATGCTGTAATCTCTATTAACCCCAGTCCTTCTAGCCAACAAAAGATATAACTTCTTGTACCTTATTCTGAACTTTTAAATTTTAAAAAATTTTCTTGATACTTCATGCTTTTTAGATTTTCTTTGCCAATAAAAGCATAAAGTTCTAGGAACATATGGATCTTATCTTATATTTCATTATTTATATTTATCTATAGTATGTAGTAAAGTTACAAGAATATACTGTGTCTTACTACAAAAAATGATGTTGTCTTTAGTAATAGTTTATAGGCAGTATTATGTACATTACTGGTCTTGGAATTTCAAGAAACTCCTCTTGTTAAGAATAAAACACAGTAGTTTTTCTAAAAATCAGTAAATCAAGAAAATAAATTGTAACAGTACAAAAAGAGCTCAGGTACTCTTGTACCTGAGATGTATTATATAGAATAGATGATGCCTTATGGGTCCAATTATGGTCAATTTTGAGATTAAACTGGTTTGGAAAGAAAATATGAATGTATGTATGTTTGGAAGACAGAGACAAGGGAAGTAGTGTGTCAGTGAAATGGAAAGGAATATGAGAATGAAAATTTGCTTTTGTATGGAAAACTGTGATGATAAAAATAAATCCTAAGGTTCTTATATCAAATCCATAAGGTGATTTTTAGATACTAGTATTTATTCAGTCAACGTGTATTGATTGCCCTGTGAGCATTTTTTATTGTGGATTATTTGTTAAATATAATTTCAAGTTGAAAGTTTACTCTGCCATAATTCACTTTGGTAATGATTACTTATCCCACATCCTTTTGTACCATTACCTAATTCCCCATTTTCCAAATTACATTTCCTTCAGTTTATGATGTCTAAACCTTCCATTACTGTTTCCCATATATTGATCTCATTTGTGATGTTCTGTTAAGCAAGCATTAACATCTCAGAAATATATGAGAACACTGTGACTAGTATACTTCTCTCTTATATGCTACGAAGGAAGTAAAGTCACTAAGACCAGGATAGAAAGAAAAAATAGGAAGAAGATTGCAGTTTAGTCAGTATCTTAAAAACAAACCTTACAAATTATTTTTTTTCCCATCTTTGGTACTGATCTGTTTTCCTTCTCTCCTTTTTGACCTTTGTATGATTTACAGCTTATGATAATACCAGTATTTCTCCATGGAGTTACAGTGGTATTATGTACCATTAGAAACACATAATTCTATTATTATCAGTGATAGTCATGCATTGGAACAAAAATATGGTACTATATTCCAGACAGACACATTTGATGTTTGGAATTTGATACTGTTTTAATGTCACTCTATCATCATTATCTGATATTGTGTAATGTACTTGAGAAAAATACTGTCAAAAAGCAAAGAAAATATAATATGTTTTTAAAATGATGACAGGGTTCATCACTTATTGGTAAACATGAAAGGAAAAGTCATTTTTTTCCACTGGAAGAAAAAGAATGCCTATTATTATGAAATCATCTTGGATGACATGCTTGTGAATTTTTAATGAGGCTAATATAAAAATTCACATAATGTTTGATTATAAAATATGAACATATTCAAGTTCCTTACCTCACAACCCAAATTTCCAAGTAAAGTGTTTTGGAACTATTAATTCCTTTTTAAAACTCTCAATGAAAAAGTCTTTTTAAATTCACTTATGTCTCTGTATAATTATCCTGACTTGATCATCAAATGTATATGTAACAAAAGCAAATTGCTTAACTTGGCATGTATATAGCAGTTTACATGTTTTGGTATTCATTTGCAAATGTAAACAAAATTATGACTGCTAATATAAAGTTTACTTCATTAATGTGTTTATTATTATTAAAATAATTTGTCATAAAGAAACTCTACACAAAAAATGATATTAATGCCAATTGTCAGAGTCTCTTAAGATGTGAGTAATTATCAGTTTGAGATTATAAAGATGAATATTAGAAGGATTAATAGCAGTTCTTTAATATTTGTAAGTAATATTTTATGCCTTTCAAGGATATATGCATATGCAAGGGAATATATTAGGCATACTAAAGTGTCTGGGGATGGGTCACTTAATGTATTTCAAGGGTATACATGTATGCAAAGAAATATATTAAGTACACTGGAGTAGCTAGAGATAAGAGGAGGGAGATCAGGGTGGAGTCTTGTATGCATTAATTATTATTTTATACTATTAATAAATACGATGAACTTATTTCTCTGATCCTGAAAAAATACGTGCAGAGAGATAAGTTTGGATTTTATAGAGTTAAAAAAATGGACCTGCTATTATTTTTTTAGATGCATACATTTTAGAGCAGTTTGATGATGTCAAATTGAAAAGATTAATACATTTCCTCAAAATAAATAACTCCTTCTTATAGATTTTAAATTATTTAAAAGAAGATATTATAGTTTTAGGTCATGGCTATTCTGGACTATTTGCAATTGGACTTATTCTCCTGCAATAAAGAAATGGAAAATTGGGGAAAATATAGAAAATAAGTGTTTCAGCACAGAAATGTGATCCTTGAGAACAAGGAAGCACATGAGCCAGGCAGCACAATCACTGCAGCTTTTAGCTTGAGAAAATTTCCAAAACATTGCGGGTAAATAGAGCCAAAGCAGAGACTTACAGTCTCACTGACTAGAGAAGAATAGATTGAATTTTAGAATGGTGCAGAAGACTGAAATTTCACGATCTGAGTAATAAGAGATGACTGCCAAGAAGTACTAGCAATGTGGGTCACTGAAGAACCTTGAACAGTTTGTGTTCAAAGACTCTCAAAGGCCTAACAGAAAATAGCTGTTGATCTGGATCTGACTGGTGAACAAAGACTTCAAGATCATTGAGTTTAGAGAAGATTTTGAAGTCTTCACTGAACCAGAGTTGAGAGATCTTGGTGAACACCCTACATATTCAGTTGATACCCAAATTGAGACTGCAGAAAGTTAGAAATAATGACCTCAACTCAGCCTAAAGCAAATAATTCAAAGGAGGAAGCTCATCTGCCAGTAATTTAACTGCCTTTCTTAACAAAACTCAAGACTCTTTAAAGGAAGATAAAATAATCCAAGGTCTCTGAATAGTATTGTAAAATTTTTAAAAATGCCATTAGACATGTAAGGAAGCAGGATAATGTAAAAACTACAAACCATAGGTAAAAAAATTAATTAAAGCAGAACAAGAGATGACACAGGATAGTCAATTTAGAAACAAGACCTTTAAAATAACTGTTATAAATATGGTAAAGAATTAAATGATATGAAGTGCATTCATAGATAAATATCAGCAGAGAATGAAAAACTTGAAAAGTTAACTTATACACACACACACACACACACACACACACACATAGCTAAAACTTTCCCAAATCTGATGAATAGCAGACTCCCAAAGATCCTAGAATCTTAGTGAAACCCAATCAGGATATGTATAAGGAAGACAAAACATAGCACATCATTAACAATTTTAGAAAATGAAATATAAAAAGACTCTACACATTAAGAAGAACAACAGAAAGACTTACAGCTTATTTCTAATTAGAAACAATGGGATCTAGAAAACAAAGGAATGCTCTCTTTATAGTGCTAAACGGAAAAAAAAACTAATAATCTATATTTCAATGTCCAATAATTTTTTCATAAACAGTAAGATGAAATAATGACTTAGATAAATAAAAGTTGAAATACCTTATTACCAACAGAACAGCCCTAAAAGAAATATCAAAAAAAAAATTCTCAAATTCAAAGACAATGAAATTTCTATGGGAAATTAAATCTTGAAAATAAGGAAGAGCCCAAGATATGGTAAATGTATAGGTAAATATTAAAGATTATTAGTAAGTATTATTATAATAAACAGTATTATTTGCTATGTAGGCATATGATAATAATATATAAATGTATACTAATATATAAGTATTATTAAATATTTAAATATCAATTTATCCTTTAATTAAAATGATCAAATTTATGGTGAGATTCATAATATACACACAAGTAAACCATAAAGCATGTATATATATAATGACCACAATAGTGCAATGAGACAGAGATAAAATGGTAAAATATCTATTCAAATAGATTATGATAACTTAAGGAAGTATATTTTATTCCATAGATCAACCACTAAAATAAACAAAGATTTACAGCTCAAAAATCATATAAAGGAAATAAAATCAAGTTCTAAAATTCACTTCAGCATTCAAAAGGAAGGCAGAAAAGAAAGAACAAAGAAAATAGAACAAGTCAGGAAAACTGAAAACAAATATCATGATGGTAAATTTAAACCCAGCCATATTAGGTATTTTATTAAGTGTAAATTGACTAAACACTCAGTTTAACAGAAAGATTTTTTTCTAAAAATTTAAATAAAAATTAAAAAACAATTTTTTGTTATATGCTAATTGCAAACAATATTTTGGATATAAATAGGCAATTTTAAAATAAAAGGATGAAGAAAATGTTTCCTGCAAACTGTAATCATAAAGTCATGATGCTTTAACATTCACCAAAGTAGATTTCAAGATAAAGAGAATTACTAGAACTACAGTAGCATGTTTATGATGATAGAAGAATAAATACATTAGAAAGTCATAGCTCATAAATGTGTAGTAACCTATAGCATAGCTTTGAAATAAGTGACTTAAAAATAACTGAAAGAGCAATAAAATGTATACACAAGTCTACAATCATATTTGGAGATTTTAAACACTATTTTTTAGTAATTGATAGAACAAGCAGACAGAATAAAATAAAAGAAAATCAGTAAGGACACAGAAAGTTGAAATAGCCCTTCTAACCAACTTGATCAAAATGATAATCATAAAACACTATACAAAACTTCAAAATCCACATTATTTCAAATACGCATGATATATTCAGCAAATTGGACCATATCTTGGTTCATTAAACAAGAATTAATAAAATGCAAATGATGAAAATCATACAAATTATGTTTTGACCACAAAAGTATTCAATTAGAAATAAATCGATGTAAATAATTGGAAAAGGCTCAAATATTTAAAATTAATATAATCTTAATAAATAATCAAAAAAGTAATAACAATAGGGATTAGGAAATATTTTGAACTGATAAATAGTAATGAAGATAAAATTGCAGAATGTGGTAAAATTAAAAAAAGTTAACTTCTTGCTCAAAAGGATAAATAAAGGTGGAAAAATAACAGCCAGTAATGGAAAAGAATGAAAATGATAAAACAATAAAAATAAAACAGGAAAACATTAGGAAAAAAATGAACTTTGTCAAGGATACTTCTTTGAAAAGATTAGGAAAATTGATAAACCTGTAGCCAAACATGTTGAACAACCTTATGCCAATAAATTCAACAACTCTGACCATATTAAGCAATCCCTGGACATCAGATAATCACAACTTACTGGCACAGAATGAAAGAGAAAATCTGAATAACCTTGGATCAAATAAAGTAGTTAATATTATAATTTAAAACTTCCCACAATGAACACTCTAGGTAAATAAGTCACTGGTGAATTTCATAATATGCTTAAGAAAGAAATAATATCAATTTCAGTAATTTTTGAGAATAAAAAACAAGGCTCCATATTCAGCTAGGTTAACTACATTGAAGACAATATAAACCTGTAATTAAAATTTGATAAGGGAATTATGACATAAGAATATTATAGAGCAGCAACCTTCAAAAATAGATGTAAATAATTCTTGATGAAGTATTGGCAAATTATATCTAGCATTATATAATAAAAGATAATTTATCATGACCATGTGAAATTTATTCCAGGAATGCAAGAACAGTTTAACATTCAGAAATCAATTCATATAATTCATTACATTAACAGAGTTTAAAATGTTTATTTGTTCATTTAAATAGATGTAGAAAAGCTTATGATGGCATTCAACAATCACTTATGGTAAAATCTCAGCAAAGTATGAATAAAAGGAAATTTTTCAATCTGAAAGAACAGTATTCATGAAAAGCTTATAGACACTAACAAACAAGAGTGAAATATTGAGTAGCTTCCCCTAAAATTAGAGGATTAGGCAAGGATACCAACTCTTAACCACTGCCAATCAATGTTGTAATGAAAACCCTAGCCAGTACAATAATGCAAAGAAAATATTTAAGAAATATGAAGACTGAAAACAAAGAGGTAAAATCATCTCCATTCACAGATATCATGATGCTTTATTTGGAAAATCCAAAGTAATATAAAAAACAAACTCCTGTAACTAGCACATAAATCTAGCAAAGTCTTGGAAAACAAAGTTAATTCACAAAAATCAATTGTATATGTACATACTTGAAACAGAAATAATGGAAAATGAAATCAGAGATAAGTTCAATTTACGATAATGTTGACAAGAATCGAATACCTAGGAATGAATTTAATGAAATGTGTAAGACCACTAACTTGTAAATTGCAAATCATTCTAAAGAAATTAAATAAGACCCCCCCAAATGGTGACATACCATGTTTATTTTTGCAAAAATTGTATTTATTAAAATGTTCCCTACAAACTGATTTATAGATTTGATGCAATCCCATTCAAAATCCCAGAACAATTTTTCTGTTGTTTAATTTGACAGATTGTAAAATTTATATGAAATACTAAATACCTAGGAAACTCAAAAAAATTGTGATGAAAAAGTATATATTTGTAAAAACAAAAATACTTGACATTAAGATATTATAAAGGAACAATTAAGAATATGTGATATTGGCATAATGAAAAATAGAATCATTTTTGGTCTTTTGACCAATAACTGTGCCAAAGATTTGAATAGGAGAAATAAAATACTGAATGTTGCAAATATTTATATAGAAATAAATGAACCTTGATACCTACCTTTAAATAAAGTGTCATTCAAGATGCTTCACAGAGAAAAATGTAAAGCTAAAACTATGAAATTTGAGGTAGAAAACAAAGAATATCTGCCCTGCCTTAAGAGGAAGAAAATATTTCTTAGAACACAAAAAGTACTAAACAGAAACAAAATTTGATAATTTAGACTTCACATCAATTAAAATTTCCATCTTATCAAAAATCATTAATGAAATGAAAAGGTAAATTTGAGACAAAGTTTTTGAAATATATAATTTGTGTCTATAATCCATAAATAACCACTAAAATAAATAATATTTCATACCATGCCATTACAATTGGTACAATCTTTGTTTACCCTCAGGGGTAGGTATTTGAGTTTCTAATTATATGCTACCAAGTAGTTTATTCTAGGTTTTGTAATCAGACAAGTAGAAATTTTAAAATATTTTAGAGGATTTAAAAAATTAAAATGTATTTTCCAAGCCTAAATTTAAGAAAATTAAAGAGGAATACAAAGAAGCAAAGTGAATTATCCATAATTCAGCTATCTATCACCTATCTCTCTATTTATCTATTCATTATGCCTTAATTCACCAATCATTCTAAGTGTTTTCCAATATTAATCCAAACTCTTTGTAAACATCATTTTTACCTTGTAATGTCTGACTATATGTATATATAGAAGTTCCCTCTTTACGTTTATGTATTTTATAAGTACAACTACAATATACATACACATGCAATATCTGTGGAGTCCTATATAGTATAAGTCTAAATATTTTAAAGTTTTAAAACAAGATATAACTATTGCCCACCTCATTCTGCAGCTTTGGACCCTTCCCCCAAGTCTCCCTATACACCTTACCTATGTAAGTCAGAAGCCCTCGGGGCACAGTTCCCCCTAAGGCAGTCTTAGGACTGAAAGCCAAGGGGTGACATGGGTTCAGCTGGGACTGGAGAGGGTGAAGCTGCAACTGTGTGGATGACCCGTGAACTAGGATAGGGACTGATTGGCTCCCACACCTTGGACAGCTGAGTGGACTGCTTTCCTGTCCCTACAAATAACCTTACCTGCTCTGGATTTCCAGACAGTGAGAAAGGTCTTTCAAATTAAGAGTGTCTAAACAGAGAGGAGAAATTAAACATAGCTACCCATTTGGTCACACATTTTTTTTTACTAATTTAGGTGACCAGCTTAAAACAAAAGCAGCCAAATTTCCCAAGGCCAATGAGGCTATGCTTTTCTACTTACCTGACACCAACACACACTACACAATACACACAGTTCATGTACACACTAGTTCACTCTCAGACCCATATTTTTTTCAACAGGAGAACCTGGTTTATCGCACATATTTTTTCCTATACTTACTGTGTGCTCAACAAATTGCTAAAAATTCACAAAACATTTTTTATAAGGACAAAAAGAAAAAACAATGTTTCGTTGTTTGTGGTAGGCAGGATCTTCTAGAGCATGTACCTAAGTACAGGGGCATCTCTGCTTGAGTCTATCTAAGGGTATTTTTTTAATGTTACTATTAAAAATATAAACAATTATAGAGGCTTAATTTTAATGCAGAATTTCAGTGTACCCTTAAGTTGAGAAAAATGTGAATTTGCTAGTACTGTTACCTGGAATGAATTATAGCATATATATATATTTGCATAACAGATTTTGTATTGTTTTCATAATTTTTAATACATGGCTCTATAATTTTTATGATCCTGCATATGTTTCTGAATAATCAGACTCCCTATTATATAAAATATATAACAGGTATTTTGAATTAACCAAAGATGTGAAAATTCAGCTCCTTTTGTTATATATGAGTTTTCAAAGGGACTGGAGGAGATAACCCTTGGAAGACTGGGGAAAATTCATGGTAAAATTGTGGTTAGGAAACAAACAAAACCTTGCGAAGTACTCCCCTCTCTTGATCAAAGACTTAATGATGGCTATAAAACTTTACATCAAGACACATGTCAGTATCCTAAAATTCTCCTAAGACTTTTAAAGACATTAGCAAGTAGATATTGGAATGTCTACTAAGACAATATCTAATAAGAAGAAAATTACTGCAGCCATTTAAAGTTAGAAGTATAAGTTATAGTGGAGACTTAGTATAGAAATGGGACTTCACCTAGTCTAGGGAACTTTGAAGTATGACTTGATAAATGACAATGAAGGTAGTATCTAAAGGATGAGTTAAAGAGGTAAAAGAGGAGAAAGATTATATTCTATGCAGAAATATGTTCAAAGTTCTAGAGTTAAGAGAATGGGTACAGTACTCAGAGGAAATGAGGTTCATGCAGAGATGGCTTTGCTAGGTTTTAGAATTTCAACTTTCATTTGCTCAAACATTTATTTATCTCTTCTCTAATTACTTATCTAAAAGTGAAATTAATTTTGATAGCTATTCTTACACTTTTTAATGCACTTTCTATTTAGTAGACAAGAACATTGGGAATCACTGAACCACTGGAGGTAATTCAGTGATGGCTTTGCTTAAATACCTATATACACAGCATTCTAGCTGCTGTTGTCACTGTGAGGCTAACATTCCTTTACATTTGCCTGTCTGTACCCTGAAAGAGATTCTAAGTTTCATTTTTCCTTTCCTCTTCCTCCCACAACAATTTTTGAAACTAAACATGCAATTTATTTTACTTATGGGAATAGACTCAGTCACCAGCCTTCTGCCCAAACATTCTCTTCATCTCTCTCTGCTGACTCCTGATCCACATCATTATTTTTGCTCAGTATCCAGTGTAATGCAGAAATGAAAAAAATAATTGTGTTCATGATTGTTTTACTTCTGGACAGGAATTATGTATGCCTACTTTTGAATTACAGCAGATACATTTGAGACTGAAATGTTCACACATAGAAAAATCACATGATTTATGTAAAGCCACTGGTATTTTGTGGTTGTAACTATGTATCAAAACTTTAATAAACAGCAGAAAAGTAAATTGAGTCACCTTTTTCAATTAAATTTGTCCATATGTTGTGTAAGCAGTCAATTTTCTAACATGTTACCGTGACCTTCTCCCGGTACTATATTTTGTTTAAGTATGGGAGAACACTGCAAAACGTAAGCCGGAATTGGCACACGTGTTAGAGAAGTAAGGCATTAGAAAATCCAGTAACTAAAGAGTTAAATATTTGAACTATATAAAGTTATTACAGACAAGACTAAGCTATGATGGCCTGTAATAGGTCAAGATGACTTAGTATATATACCTATGCAGATTAATAGTATTTCTTATGAGATACTATTTTCCTTTCTTTCATTATTGTATATTCTGTTTAAAGTTTTGAGTTTTTGAAAAGTTCTTAAATTTAATTCTAAAATGGGATTTATTTACTTTTTCCAAGCCAATCTAATATTGAGTTTTTCCCTTAGTGGTCTGGTATGTAGTTTAGGCCAAAAAAAGAAAAAAAGCTATCTTGACTCTGCAGCTTTGGTATTATTGACCTTGTCAAATACGAGAAGGATGACAGGAGAGAACACACATTTTTCAGTGGTATAAGCAGATTATATTCAGTCAAGTCGACATTTAAGGATCATTTCTAATCACATTTAGAGTTGAATCTCATGCTACTCTTGGTAAAGCCCTTCTGAACCTTAGAGCCTTTTGAACTTAAGAAGAAACAGTCTGATCTTTGAGAAAAATGCATGTCGTTTAAAAAAAATGGACACTGATGAAGGAATGGACCATAAATTCAAATATGAGCAAGAAAAAAATCTCTACTGGATTTCTGAATTTTTACTTTAATTTAGACAGACTTTAATCTACCATGTGAAATGTAGTTAGAGATTAGTCACATGACATTTTCTCAATTGACTCTACAAAAATACAAATTGCTTTTGACTGTCTCTCCTTTATAATTTGTATACAATGAATTTTCCTCTTATTCATGGATTAGATTGTAAAGCCGTACCACCAGAAGAAAAATCACAGAGTAGTCAAAGTTACTCTCTAGGATCCTACAAATCATTCTTTAATTTCCAAAACCCAGGGCCTCAATTTCTGAAAATAATATGTATTTTATTTATGCATACAAATAATTACACACACACATTCCAAAATAATGGAGGTCAAAGTTTTGTTTGGAACACAAAATAGTCTACCTCTTACTTTTTTTCTTATCCTTCTGCCTCTTCTCTCTGTTCTCTCCATTCCCTACCTTTACTACTTCTACCTCTATCTTAATCTCCTCTCTCAACTATATTATTGCAAACAAGCAGGCTAAATGTTCATAGGATGTGATTCCATTGTACTGAAATGGATGCAGCTGATGTAAATCAAAGCCTGCAAAACCATCATATACTGATATGAAAAAAGTTATAATTCGTCTGTGAAGAAATTATATATCTAATTAGGTCTTACCACATATTTTCCAGCTTCCAAACTCTAGTAAGATATGAAAGATACCAGCAAGGGCCCTGGAACACTCTGAGTTCTATTCATTCAGTGTCTGAATTAAGCTCACTGGATCGTTCATTTAACACATTAATAGCTACTACTATTGGATCTTTCCTTTTCAGTCATGTATTTACTCATGGTTACCTTTACCCATGTACATGTCATGACTCTGTTTCTTCTTGTAATGGGAGACTAGATGGTTCATAATATAATATACATAGTATCATTATCTTAGATAGCTTAGCTAGAAAAGCCACAGAATCAGGTAATGAAATCCTTAAACTTGAGACAATGCAATCATAAATTTGTAAGATACATTTTATTATCTCTAGAGAAAAGAAAAGCTCACTGATTTTTTTCTTTATTTGAGCACCAGTGTATGAAATTGTAACACATAACAGTGGGTTCCTATTAAAATAAATCTTTCAAGGAAAATATATTTCACCAAAGCTAAAGAATAATTGAAAGTGATATTTTGCCTATATAACTTCAAGATAGTCAAAAATACAGTGAAAATATTCCCCAACCCTCACTACAAATTCAAATTTTTTGGCTCTACTACTATTTAATGGCCTGTATCCTCTGGTATTCAACTGTGACCAGAGCAAACAAAATGTCTGGTAGGTATATTTGATTTCTGCTCAAAAATTTGCTCAAGAAGTGCTGGAAAATAGAGTTCAGGTCAATGCCTTTAAAATCTGACAAATATTTTCCAAGATTGAAAAGCAGTAGGTATAAAACAAGGTGAATCCCAAAGCAAAGTTATTGGAAAATACTTGTATATCTACTACTGATAAAATACGTGAAAAAATACTAAGGAAATAAAGGAACCACAGAATATGAAGTTCAGGGTAGCATATTTAATGAGACTGGCCTTCCTTCCTATCCTATCTAAAGATATTTTCAAGTACAACTGCCTAATATGAAATGATCCTCTTATTAATCTTTTAAAGCCATTTTCATTCAGGCTTCATAGCAGATTGAAATGAGTTGACATATCTGATTCAGTTTATTTGGCAAAATGCGTAGTTTAGAGAAACTAATAAATACAACTGATATTAGCCTTGGTTTTTGTCCGTTCTACCCAAACCTAAATCATTAATTAATATATATTTTAAATAAGCATGGTGTACATAGGGATCATGTAGCTAAACTTCAAGAGGCCTAGAATATTTTGTTAATATACTGGAATTGAGGAATTTTACTCTTTAGAATAGTTAACTTTGTACTAGAATGAACTCTTGCAAAATTTAGACAACTCATCACCCATCCAATGTGACGTGTCATTGTATTCTACACTCTGTCCAATATGACAAATTGACCAGTATGGATGGGTTAACAGAAATGTTGTCTATTCCTTTTAAGCCTGTTTTGTTATTGTTAAAATAGTCTCTAGTGTCTTTCCAGTAGTTAGTTACAAGGAAGTATAATTCTAATCATGTGCATTGACCTTTTTTTTTTAATCATTGCGCATGAACTGAGTTCCATATTTTGTATGCTTAACAATATATTTCAACAGTATTAATTTAGGAAACCTGAATCATGAGTGAAACTTTTTCATTACCTTTACTTTCTAAAGTACATTATATCTAAAATTAACATAATTCAAGTGAAAAGAAATACGTGTGAGATGGAGAAAAGCAAATATTTTTTAAATAAAAAATTCCATTAATGTATACAGCATATTTTTTTCATATCTGTAGGATAGGACATTCCATTACCTACTTTCAGTGCTTTACACATATTCCATATTTGAATTACTATGAACAGTTTATTTTTATAATTTATTCTTTAAACAATGGCCAAATCATTAATAATATCCTGACTATAAAAGAAAAAAGTGTATTTTCTGTCAGTAAATCATCACATTATTTCCCTTGAAATAAATGTGCATTGATATTCCAATGAAATGCAAGTCTGATATTTATTTTTACAAAAAAAGATTAATGAAAACTTAAGAAAATTTAAAGTGCTGCATTTTAATGTAAATTATAAAGAAATAGACCCTATTAACTAGGCCTTTCTGTATCAAAGGATATAGTTATTTTATGTTACATATGTTAGCTTTATTATATTTATCTATTATTATAGTAATCTACTATTATAATAGTTATCTATAGTAATATATTAACTATGGTATCTATTATCTATTTAGATAAGATGATGGAGATTCCATACTCCCCTCCAAGAGTTCAAGACCCCATTTATAACCCAATTTTAATATTAAGGTTATATATTTAAATATATGTTTACTATTATGGAACTGTATGATGACTGCATTTGCTTCATTATTGAACATTAACATTAAAATATGTTAAATATGATCTTTCATCAACCATGTACAATGTATGATTTATTTTTTTTTATTTATGTATATTTACCTCAGATATGAAAATGTTTTTAATGTATAGATGCGGTTATCCTTAGTCATTTGCTATAAATTCTTACTATTTTTTAAGCCTTGAAATTTTCCCTTGCAAATATATTGGTATTGGAGGAGCTGTCCATGACAAATGTAGCTAGGCAGGAATTTTGTACTAGTACAGAGGCATGAAGAAAATAACTTATTCCATGCAATTTTATCTCAAATAAATGTTGAAGTTTCTATTTGGAGGAAAGAAGAAATCACAGGGAGTTCATAAATATACCACTGCTTCCCTAACTTTGAATGTTATCTATACTGTTTGTGTATGTGTATGTATGTGTTTTGTATAATCCATAGTGACTATAGCTTGATGGTATGATCATGAAATATTCTAAATTTTTTCTAGGCCCCACTAAGTAGAAGAAGTATTTGTAACAGCTATCTTGCCTTGTGCCGTGTTTAGTGTTATATTATCCTGTTGTGCAATTATCTCACAAACAAATAAAAACTCCCTGAAGTCAGGACACATGTATAGAACTATATGTTTCTGAAATTACCAGCACAATACCTTGCTCACAGCAAATGCTCAATAACTGGCATATAATTTTTTTTGAATTTGGCACCATGAGGAATATGAAAACAGAGGTGAGGGAAAGATGTCCTTGTCCAAAGAACTTGTATAATATAATATGGAGATATAGTTGTATGTGAAAGTTATATATGAAAGTTTCAATTATAGCTTAAGAAAACATGATCCACCACTAATACACTAAGGTGAATACATGTTTATAGACTGGATTAATAAAAATCTAAGAGAGCAATTTCAAAATCCTGTTGTTACCCATTTCTTTATAGAATGGAAGTTCCATGATTAAAAATATAGAAATTATTTGGACTAATTTTACACTGAAAGAAATTAATGAATACATATTTTCTAGCCTACAGAATTGGTAGGAAGCTGGAGACAAAGTCAGAAAATAAGCAGAGAAAAAAAGAATCCAGGCAGATGGATTACATCCATGATCACAGAATGGCTTAATCCTGCTGCTGTGGTTAGTGAACATTGGACATTAGCACCCATACTACCATTAAAAATGACGTGGGGCTGGGACATAGATGGTAACTCTGGTCCCTGAAAATCAAAGTTTGGTGACATCTCACTTGACCCTATAATGCCACCGTTTCCCTGCTTCACTGCTCAGTAGCCCAGATTCAGAGTTCCAAAGAGGTATGATTGATTGACTAAGTCAAAGTTCATGTATTCATGACCTGGCTAAAGACAAGATCTGTGCTTGATTAATTTTATAGTTCTGTACTCTTAACACTCGAGGAACTTTTTTACAGGTTCAAATTCAGAGGTCATGACCCCCCATTTGAAGGCCAAGATGCCAAGTCATGGTCCTTTAAAAAAAAAAAACTGGTCCATACTTCCAAAAACCAAGCAGGTGGTGGGGTGGCAAATCAAGAGAGGGGAAGTTTCCTTTATCAAGAAAGAACTACTTTGAAATGCAATTTCTATATATCTCCTATTGGACCCATTAGTCTACAAGTACCTCAGGAGCAAAGAGAATATGTTAATTACCTTCTTATTCCTACAGATTAATATAGTGTAAGGCTCAGAAAAAGATGCAAAATAAATATTTTGTTTTTGATGTGGGATTTCATAGAACATGACAGCACAATATCTAATTTATTTTTAAGTTATTAAAGTTTACTTGTGATGTGACATTAATTTTATTTTGTAATTACTCTAGGGAAATTTTAAAATAAGGTATATTCTCTGAAAGCTTTATATCCAAACACATAAAATCAAAATGATAAACTGTGCATGGCTTAAGAATGATAAGCCTAGGATGTTTTACAACACCATTTATTTATTTAGAAATCAAAATAAAAAGCAAAATTTATAAAAGAAAATTTGTCTCTAAATAGGAGTAAAGAGGCCTTTTTTTCCTGTTCTTTAATCAC
The DNA here is from genome assembly GCF_048564905.1 of Vicugna pacos. Lineage (NCBI taxonomy): Eukaryota > Metazoa > Chordata > Mammalia > Artiodactyla > Camelidae > Vicugna > Vicugna pacos. The sequence continues at coordinate 63,677,279 of NC_132989.1, forward strand.
AGACAGAATTTATGACATGCAAGTGATTTCAGAACTAGTTTGTCATAAACATATATTTGATATTCATATACAGTAGTTGTGTTCACATAATTTTTTAAAGAATATGCATAAAAATATCCCCCAAATACTGTACTTTTGAATATTGGTCAAAATAGTAGAACTTACTATAAACTAATGATTGTTTTAAAAAATTATTGACTAATTAGATGATGAAAAAGTAATTAAAATAATATGACTTTAGAGTGTATTTTTTACATGAAACGTGCTATAAAGATTTTCACATTCAATTCCAGGATAGATATTGGACTTGGTGAAGGGAGAGAGAAATTCAGAAAGGGTTTTGTTATGCTGAATATAAGTTACATTACTCCTCTGCCACTTGTATAGAGCCATTTTAAAGACAGAACTTGCTTAAGTGGTTCTGCATAGCAGCAAGCGCATCTCTGCTGCACGCTGTTATCAGGGACTCCAGCACCTTTAGTCTAGTACACTACCATTGTCTAAGAGCAGGATCTTCAAACATTTTAGTCTCAGGAGCCCTTCACACTCTTAGAAAATATTCCGGGTCCTAAAGATCTTTAAGTTCTGTGAGTTATATCTATTGATATTTACATTAGAAATTAAAACAGGGAAATTTTAGAGATATTAATTTAATTCATTAAAAAATAACAGTAATAAGTCCATTACATAATAAATAATATATAGAAAACATTTTCAAAATAAAGAAAACAATTTTTATCTATTCACCTACTGAAGAGCATATTGGTTGTATCTAAGTTTTGGCAATTATGAATAAAGCTTCTAAAAACATCCCTGTGCAGATTTTTGGTGGACAAAATTTGCAATTCCTTTGAATAAATACCAAGAAGCACAATTGCCAGATCTTATTGTATGAGTATGTTTAATTTTGTTACAAACTGGCAAACGTCATTCAAACTGGCTATAACACTTTGTAGAAAATTGGTATAATTTCTTCCTTTAAATGTTTGGTAGAATCACAAGTGAACCCATCTGGTCCTAGTGCTTTCTGTTCAGGGAGAATATTAGTTATTGATTCCATTTATTTATTAAATAAATATATAGGCTTATTCAGATTGTCTAATTCCTGTGCTTATTTTGACAGATCGTGTCTTTTGATAAGTTGGTCTATTTCATTTAGGTTATCAAATTTTGGTGCATAGAGTTGTTCATAATATTCCTTTTAATGTCCATGAAATCTTCAGTGGGAATTTCTGATATTGTTAATTTGTAGCCTCTTTCTTTTTTTTAAGCCTAGTTAAAGGCTTATTGATTTTATTGATCTTTTGAAATAATCAGCTTTTGGTTTCAATGATTATTTTCTACGTTAAATTTAATTATTTCTTTTCTTCTGCTTTCTTTAGATTTAATTATTCTTCTTTTTCCAGTTTCCTAAGGGGGAAACTTAGATTATTGATTTCAGATCTTTCCTACTATTTAGTATATGCATTCAATGCTATAAGTATCCTCCTAAAATCTGCTTCTACTGCAACCCACAAATTTTCATATTCTTTTTCATTAAAGGTTAGTACAAGATATGGAATATGGTACCCTGTGCTATACAGAAGAAGTTGGGCGTTTTATCTATTTTTATATATAGTGGCTAACATTTGCAAATCTCAAACTCCAAATTTATCCCTTCCCACCTCCTTTCCCCTGGTAACCATAAGATTGTTTACTATGTTTGCAAGTCTGTTTCTGTTTTATAGATGGGTTCATTGGTGTTCTCTTTTTTCCTGTTTTTAGATTCCACATATGAGTGATATCATATAGTATTTTTCTTTATATTTCTGGCTTACTTCACTTATAATAACAATCTGTAGGTCCATCCACGTTGCTGCAAATGGATTATTTTATTCTTCTTTATGGCTGAGTAGTATTCCATTATATAAATATACCACAACTTCTTTATCCAGTCATCTGTTGATGGACATTTAGGTTGCTACCATGTCTTGGCTATTGTAAATAGTGCTGCTATGAACATTGGGGTGTATGTATCTTTTCTAATTAGAGTTCCCTCTGGATATATACCCAGGAGTGGGATTGCTGGATCATATGGTTAGTCTTTTTTTAATTTTTTTGATAAGTGTCCATACTGTTTTCCATACTGGCTGCACCAGACTACATTCCCACCGGCAGTGTAGGCAAGTTCCCTTTTCTCCACACCCTCTCCAGCATTTATTGTTCGTGGACTTTTGAATGATGACCATTCTGACTGGTATGAGGTAATACCTCATTGTGGGTTTGATTTGCAATTGAGACAGAAGAAATAACATTTCAATTATGTTCAAATATTTTCAAGTATGTTATTGTGAGAAGTTATTAAAATCAGCATAAACATTAGTTATAGTTCCTGGCACATGAAAAATTCTTATAAATGTTAACCATTGTCTATTATTTAATACTTTATGTTCTCTTTCTCATTTTCACTTTTATACTTCTCATTATTTTTATTATTACAACACTCATTAATGTCATTATTTCCATTCTCTGCCTAGCTTTTATTTACCCTATAGGCAATAGGTAACATTTATGGAAAAAAATCTAAGTGTAGTGGACACCTTCATAATCATTTAACAAAACATAGAAACCAAAATAAGGTCTTATAATCAATTGCTTACAAACCATAAATTCATACATTGTAACACTGAGATTTGACCAAAAACAAAAAATAGTTCACCTCTCTGGCACAAAACTGAAATCAACTGAGATAAATATTAAAAACACGATGTAGGTTGAACTTTTCATGATTTCTCTAAAGATATACAGGCAAATTTATTCATTAGTATTTAGAAGAAATTTAACATGCTTATAACCTGGGATATTTATCTCAGAGAATATAAAAGATGCCAAAAGGCCTATAACCAATCTTTTATTAGTTCTTTCCACTTGTTATCCCAAGAAGCATCAGTGAATCAATGAAAACCTATTGCAAAAAAAGAGATTTGTCTTGAATTTTTTAAAAAAATATTTCAAATCAATAAAATTGTGTGAAACTGAATTGGCTCATTTAAGAAGGTAGTTGAAGTCTTATCATAAGAATGTTCAAGCAAAGATTTGAATAGAAACAGTAACTTCTAACTCTTGTGTTTTGAACTCTTTCCAATTCAACTTAGATTTCTTCCTTCTTAAAAGCTAGATCTACAGTCTACTTGAAGAGGGAGAGAGAGAAGAAAAAAAGAAAAACCTCAGAGCAATAAATTAAGTAACATAGAATTTTAATTTCAGAGAATAACTGTGATTTAGGATTTAGGACAAAATACAATAATCCACTTGTATTAAGTAGATATGGTATACCACTTTTTTTTTGCTGTGTCATGTCCTTTACATGTATTATCACTTCACCTCTCCCCAAAAGTAATGAGGTTGTTATTATTGTGCTGTTTTACGGATAACTACAAACAGAATCATTGCACATAAAGATATCCAACTGGTACAAGGGACAAAATGAAGACGATAACGTTGCAAAGTTATGTATTTAAAGAGTTAAGTTCATTATGGATGAGAAAGTAGCTTAAACACTGGCAGAGAGAGATGGGAGTTAGCATGAAAGATTGGGGACAGACAGGAAGTTGACTAAGTCTCACTGTGGTGTAGTAAGATTAAAATGCACAGATAGCAAAAATTATGGATATCCAAGATAAGTATAAAGAGGAACTTAAGTTAATGAAATAATTGGAAGAGACTTCTAGAACATGACAAGGCAAATGAAAATATTAATTTGGGAAAATTAGAAATAAAATGAAGAATAGATTGAAGTAAAATGATTAACTAAAGAGGATGGCTTTGTTAAACATTTATGGCAGGTGGTCAATAAATGAGAGTAAGAAAATTATGTCATTGAATTCTAAGAAGTGGAAATACAATTATTTTCTATCAAATGATAGACAATCTTAAAAAACAAAAAAAACAAAAAAACAAAACAAACAAACAAAAAAATGATAGACAATCTTTACTGACAATTCGTCTATAGAGAATGAAAGGGAAAAGGTATTATTTTAAAAGATACATTCTGATTGTAAAACATGTTTTTTTGTACCTTCAAAGATAATTCTGTGATTTTATGGAATAAGGAGGGGTAGTATCAATTTTACAGCAGCTCAAAAGTTCACCAGTGTTATGGACAGTTTGATAACTGTAATACCAAGAACATTGTACTTGTCATTTAGCTGAAGTTTCTTCTAAAATATATTTTATAGAGAGAAATAGCTAGAGAAAATGAAAGAATGCTAGGTCATAAAAGTCAACCAGGATAAGGAATAAAATTTTAAAACTCACCTTCAGTCAGCCCAACTAAAAAACCAAAGAAAGAAAAAGTGAAAATTACTTACCATGGCCAAAGAATGGCAATTGTTGGCAGTTTATTCTCAGAATAATTGGAGATTTATGATGAAACTTGACAATATATGGAAACATTTTAAAGGCTGTATGTTGGTTACTGGTGTCACATGTTTGCACACAGTTGATTCTGTCTATATAGTATAACTATATGTAAACACACATACATACATACATACATATATATATATATGAAATAGGGAATTATGAATAAGCTAGATAGTTTGGGAAAAAAGGAGTCTTTCATAGTACATCAAGGACAATTCAGAGGTCACATACAATATCCACATAGAAAGTGAATGAAATAGAAAATCTGTTGCAAGCTGTTCAATAAAAGAGTTGCTTGTTTAATGTCTCCATCTTCTGAGATATGAAGCTTATGCATGACCTGAATAATAAGAATGACATGGTGATAAGACAGTGAAGTAAGTTGTACATTGAAAGTAAGCATTGCATGACTGGAACTTAGTAGATTTAGGTTTTAAGAGGTAACTTCCTAATAAAGAATTAGATTTAGGAAAAGGAAAAGGTATACATAAGAAAAAATTCCCTATGTCTAAGTCTCTGTTTGTCTGCAGTTGGTTATGGGAATTGAGTTGATCTGACAACTGAGTTATCAAGAGGAATAAAGTAAAACACCTGTTTTGTTGTCTCTAAGCTGTTATATAGGAAGAAAGCTCACAGTAGAAATACTAGAAAATGCTCTTGATTGTAAAGTTTAATTTGATGCTATAATTTTTGGACTTGTTGAAATGCATTACTTGGTACAACACTACTAATCATGTTCCAGACCTAGAGTCAACTGGAGAGCATTGCACCATGCTCAGTATTAATGTTTAGGCCCTCTAATCTTCTGCATAGATGTAAAAATTACAGTTTTATACTATGGAGATGATGTCCTAAACTATATCATGTTTTTCTTAGATAAAACTTGATAAAAAAATAATGAATAATTGTTTATATTCCATGTAATATTATGAAAGATATTGATCTACTTGAAGGTGGCTATCTCTAGATAGGTCATAATATCCCTGAACTAAATATCACAGAAATTACTGTATTCTATTCATCTGTAGCTTTGGTTGATTGGTTAGTAATATTCTTCTACTATATACTTAAGAATAAGAGTTTAATATATCAGATATTTAGTTGGTATTTATAGTTGATAATTACTGAGGGGTGATAAATCCACTTGTTCATTATTGTCAGAAACCTCTTCATAAGATAATTTTTAAATATTTATTTTCAACTTTCTAATTTACTATAGTTAGATTTGCCACAGGTAATATAGCTGCTAAAATATTTCATGATTTTTTTTTAATGAGGAAATTAAAAAAAAAAAAGAAGTTCCCTTTATTCCAGTATAGGAGTCTGTCTTGGGTAAGCAATCTGATTGGATAATGAGTGGAAATTCAAATATGCCAAAGAGGACAAGAATATGGCTTCTCTCAAATATGCAGTGGCCAGTTTATTTGTTGAAATGGCCATTGACAAGTGACAGAAAAAGAGATATGAAAGAAGGAATAACAGAAAATATAAAGTAGAATATTAAACAGAGAAAATTTCAAAAATATATGAGCAGGGAGTTAGCGAGCCAATGGCCATCCTAGTTACTAATATATGAAAGGTAATGGTATAAAATAGGGAAGTCTGACACAGAAGAATAGTGTTTAGTCTAGAGATCACATTCTGGAGTAACAAAGATTTTCTCAGATACATTCCAGAGAGGTTAATTTATCTTTCCTGGAATCAAAATGGTAAATCTTGAGTGTGTGGTGGCAGAGGGAAGAGTGGATTAACTTTAGATCTTGTATTTCAATGTGTGACCTTACGGTGAGGATGATACTCTATGAAATTCCATTACTGGTGGGTATGGGAGAGCCGGATTGAGGGTGGAGGCAGGATTAGAGACATCCTGCCTGCCCAAGTTTAAGGTTAGTCAGCCAGGGTCCCAAAGCTGTAAAAGTGGTGAAATATGTATCATTGTTCTAGTCACTTGTGCAACAGTAAAAACAGTTTTATTTTTATTATATTGAAAAGAAATGGAGAAACATACCATTATTTGCCAAAAAAGAGTGTTCTTGCTCCTTAAATCTCCATGTCTATATTGTGATAAGGAGAGTTGGGTTTTATGATGCACTTCAAACTTACACTACAAATATATTTTGCTAGAGGAAAGTTTTACTGTTTTTACTACTGTTCTTCATCCACCTATAATTCTTAAAAACAAGTGAAGTAAGTAACAGAGCTTGCTTGGGGTAATCTGGGATGAGAATTACATCTATTTATTGGATTTACTTTCTGTATCATCTATTCCCACAAAAAATGATTTTTTCTTTTTTATGTCAAGACAGGAAATCTTCAAACCTTATGTTTAAAGTTAAATTATATTATTATAGCATATGCTCCAGTGCATGTGGTATCCCTAAATATGAATACCCCTAGACATGACTGGGAAAACAATGTCTTTCTGGATTGTCTTGCTGTGATTTGAATACTGGACAGGGAGAGAACATAAGCAACATAAGAAGCTATCACAAAACAATGGGATTAGTGCAAGGTTACAATACATGTAGCTGAAACATGTGAAACACAATACATGTACAATAAAGAATTTTACTCCTTCCAAATATATATGCAAATTATCTTCAGGCTTTTTTTTTTTTCTAATCAGCTCCGAAAATGTTTTGAGCCCTCTATTTCTACAAGCCTGAGATTTCTTCTTGTCAAAATATTTGTGGAAAACACCCCCAATACACACACACACAAACCATACATGAGTCTGTGTGTGTTTCACAACACAAAATATCTGGCAAAGCATCATTGTGTGCTTTCTATTCTGTTTTTAGAGCACCTTTAAAAAAAATCTAGTACATCTAAGGCATTCACTCATCTGAGACCCAATTAAGAGCTGTTGGTTTCTGGTATTCCCTTCTTCACCTTATAGAAGATGTGCCTACTTTGTCTTTGACATTATGTAATTCCGTTTGACCTCTGATACTCTAAGATACTTTTATCTCCTCTGAAATTGTGCAGTCCATACTCAGTAACAGCATCCCCTATGTTCACGCTTGGGCTACAGAACAACAGAAAGCAACCATACAGCTGTTAAAGATATAGGTATTTACCTCAATTAGGAAGGCTGAGAGAAGAGAAGACAGAAGGCTGCCTTCTGGACCTTCTCATGGAATATAGCTGGGTAGTGGGTAGTGGGTGTACAGGTGACAGATGATAAATCCACTCCAACTTTCCAGTATCCTCAAACCTTTTGTTTCTCTTCTCCTTATCACACAATGAAAGTTCTAGCCACTCAACACAATAAATGCAGGCCACAACTGAGCTAAGTTCCATTCAATCTGCTACTGTTAGAGCTACCTCTGGTTGTTTGAGTCATCTCAAGCTGGAAGAGTTAAATTAATTATAATCATATATGTAAATATAATCCAATCTAGTGTTATATTTGCCCCAATTTGATTCTTAGAATCCACTTTCACACATATCCCCAGCTTTCTATTGATAAATGTTAGCAAAGCCTTGGGATTCTTTTGCTGGTTTTTTTTTTTTTTTTTTACTTCCTGCATCATAGTGTGCACCTCTTTGTGTAGTACCTGATAAGATTTGTCCCTAGTTTGGAGCCAATGACAAAAATAGAAAGGAGGCCTAAGGTGGTTCTTGAGGAAAACTATCATCCCCTGTTCAGTAATCTAACCTAGATGAGGTTTCCACAGGGTTTTCAAACTAACAAACCAAAAAAGACTAGTCTCAAAGGCACAACAAAAAATTTTTCCAAATCCCATAATTTGTTTCTTGGAACCATTCCTGGTATAATTTCAGAATTATTCATGGTTAAATAAGGAGAAAGAAATGACTGAACACTTTGAATAGGGAAAGTTTAATGTTAATAATTATTAAATATAGTGGGGAATAGTAATAATGTGGGGTTGACTGATAAGAAGTATGGAGAATCTAAATAATATTAGGAAGGCAGGTATGAAGAGTCGCCACACCCACCAGGACTGAGGTAGGAGAACAGTGAAACCAGGAGGGGAACACCTTTCCTACTCCTGGTAGTGCCTTCTACCGTCAAAGCTAAATATCCTGCCCTCTGTGAAGGGGAAAATACTGACAAAGTCTGGCTTCATTAGTATAGAGAAGGCAATGAGGGATGGATTTGGAGCTGAAAGACAGTGTATTAGTAACTGAATACCTTATATTATCCCAACTAATCTTTACGTAGAATTGAAGACTTAGCTTTTGGCATTTTTCCCATAACATTTCCCTCTTAATGATTGTGTGCTTATGAAGAAGGACAAATTAATTATACAAAAAACTAATTACATTTTCTGTTCACAGTTAACTTGTAGTGTGAGAAATAAAAGGTAAAAATGCTTTGATAATTAAATATATTCTGTATGCTAACCCTGACTTTAAAGCCAGATAGACCAAGGGGTCATATCCTATTTGGTTAACTCAGGTTACATATTTTAATGTGGACTCAGGAAAGGATTTTATCTGTTTTGCTTATTGTGTTCCTGAATGTATTTCCCAAACTTCTGTTCATGCTTAGTCACTCTTGGATATGATTAAAATATGCAGGCCTGTACTTTCAGAAATTTTAAAGCAACAAGTCAACAACCTTTGCGGCCAAAGTTTCCTTCTCCCCTTATAGCTAGATGGAAACTTGAAAAATACTGTATTTTTCTCCTTATATATATACTTATAACAGAACTGGTCTCAAGGTAACTTTTTTTAATGTTGATTTGTATTTCTTGTTTATTTGATTAATTCACTATGAGCCATATTTATAGCTCCTTAGAATCTTTGACAAACATAATGCAATTGAGCATGCTATATAACCTACCCTAATATAACATCTATTGACCTTCTTAAAAATAAACCTTGCTGTTTTCTCATTATGCGTTTCTATATGTTAACTGGATATGTTATATCAGGAAAATAATATCTATTCATTTATTTCTATTTATGCATCTTATTTTATTTGATTTTACCCTTGACACACGTAATGTCTTCCTTTGATTTTACTCTGTCCTTATTCTTCTCTAGACTAGCCTAAAAGTTAATTTTCACATTTCTTACTATCAATTTCAATGGAATAATGTTTCTCCTACTTGTAAGTTTTGTTTTTGCTATTTTGTGGAGTTTCCTGAGAATACTATTTCAGCAGTCTCTTCATGACACAGCTTGACACTTTTAATGATGCCAGGGCCACACTTCACTAAACCATCCCTCTCTTGTCCTCATGTGCAGAGAGTATTTACAAATACTGACAATCTGATTTCCAATTTGTCCACGCTAAAAAGTAGCATCATTAGACTTCAGAATAAGTACTTTGTAAAGTGTATTTGAAGAATGCTCCAAACACATTGCTAATGATAAGCAACTGCACTAAAGTTGAAAATTATTATAAAAATGCCCATTAATAACACTGTCCATAAAGTGACCTTTCATGGAAATGAAAACAAAAACATAGTTCTGAAAACTTCTCTTTCAATAAAGAAAAATCTCTGCTCTGGTGTTCTAAAACTTAAAGAAAGCAACTTAAAACAAATGTCCACTGGTGTAATGCCCCTCCCTTTTTCATTAATATTATCTATCCTTGAATAAATCTGACTACACATTCTAATTCCTCCAAAAAAAAAAGGCAAAAACAAACAAAAATAAACCAAAACTAGCTGATAGATTTTAAAAAGGAACAGAAAGTCATTAATATTTAGTGTATGTGGTTCATTAACCTCCTTAAATGACTGGAAAATCAGAGAGATTGAAAATTCCTTCTTATAGTTAGATTATTTGTCTTTTGTTATAGAAATTTTAACTGTATCTTTGAAATCTTATAAATTTACACATGCTGTTGTAGGTCTTAAACATTCTGCCTTGGAATCACATTGTCAATACATAATTTGGTAACACTGCATACAAATTTTACAAAAATGTAGTAATATAAACTGGGCAACAAAGTAAGGAAGATTGGTATGTTTCAGTGGTTAAACATATATTAAACCATTATAAGTGATTTTTGAAATTTTTATAGTAAAAGCAATGTTATTGAGTAAGTAAATTTTGTCTTTCTTAAAGACAAATATTAAAAACGTTCTGTAATTGGGATAAATTCATATTTATTCCAGTAGAAATATATTGGGTGCAAACTTTTCCCCAAAGAAATCTCAGCGAACACACGAACTTACAAAATATGAACAATAAAGTATATCATTTAGCAGTGTACATATTTTTTAAATTATTGAGTTTAAACTTTATTTTTAGCTGCTGAGGCTCAGTTATCTTCTGTAGAAAAAATTTTAACACAAAATTTGAAAAAAGAAAAAAAGGGTTTAGTGAGGTATCAAGAGCTATGATAAGTGCCTGTCATATATGGCTTGGCTCATTCTTATAACTATTAATTTTTGATAATGAGAATCATAGAATTTAATGTATGCTTGACTCTCTCTTTGCTGTAGGTAAGTGAGTAGGTGGTGTTGAACTGAGCCAATCTAAACCAATTTCATCTCTACTCACTGTATATTTAGGTATAATATAAGGCAAAGTGGTTTTTAAAAATAACTTTGGTAATATTTGATGCATTTTAAAAGAAACTGAGCTCCTAAAATGTATTATGATTATGTACCACATACTAAAGTTTTTAGATTTACAAGAAGTAGAGCAACGATTTATCAAGGATACCTTCAATAAGGGAAAAATAATCTTTTCATAAGAGATTCTTATTATTCTTAAGATTCTTATTCTTTTATTTTTTTTGAAGAATAAAAGTAAAAACTTAGGAATGACACCTCTGCCTGCTCTCCATGGCCTACCCCTCAAGAGAGGGAAGCAAGATATAACTAAAATAAAAACTCTTGCAGACCCCACTGTCACAACCTGACTAGGCTCAGGACATTGAGAAGTATCAGGAAAGATCTCAATCTTACTTTCTTTTATTTTGTGAACCAGCAGAGTTTGTATCCCTGCTTTAAAATTGAAGCGCCCCAAGGTTATCTTCATAATGTGGATCGTTAAATCAAGAAGAGTTGTTTTGCTTCTGGGATTATGGGACAACTAAAGAGTGAATGGAGCATAGCTTCTTGACTGACAATTTACCTATACACACATATAGATATATACACTTGGTTTTTGCCGTAATAGGTTCCCTCCTACTTTCTTTTCAACTCAGACCGCTGAATCAAGTATTTAATATTGGGGGCTGGTTTGTTCCTTCTTTCTTTGGCTTGAACCTAGGAATTTTTCTTAGCAAATTTTGAACATGGAACATATAACAACCTTTAAGTTTGGAAGACTATAATAATAAACATAATATACCAACTACATTTTAAGAGACAGCAGGCATCCTGAGGACTGAGGAATAAATACAATGTGAGAATCATGATATTATATAGGGAATATCTAATTTATGTTATAAACAAAATTTGAGACATTGATAACATTTTGAGTTATTCAATTACAAACATAAAAATTCTAAAATCAGCAAAAATTAGATCATAATAAAGACGGAACTACCAAATTTTTATCTTATGGTAGATCAAAGATAAGTAATGAAAAATTATAAACATTTTGAAATAAAATAAGTAGTAACAGTATATAAATAACACTTATGTAAAATATATGTAAAATATACATAGAATCTTCAAATAAAACTCACTATTGAGGAAGTATATGGCAAAAATCTGACTATAGTAAGAAAATTTTCAAGCATACTACCAAATAATGTAAGGGGTTAAAGAAATATAAATACAACAAAAGATTAACTAGCACCCAAACATAAATGCATAAGTCATGAAAGAAGGGTATTCTTTAAAATAACCTAAAATATTTAATAATAAAAAGAAAAAAAATTAGAAAATAACCTTCAATTTTATAACCTAAAGAAGTAGAGAAGGAAGAAATACAACAGCAATGATAAAAGCAAAGCAATGATTCTTTTGATGTCAATTTAATCAAAATTAAATCCATAGAAGTGTGTCACATAAGGTAAAAAGAAAGTCTAAAATAAACAAATTTCTGACCAAAAAAAAAAAATCAACTTGTAAATAGACTGAATTAACTGGTCTTGATAAATATGATTAAAATTTTTACACAATATATTAAATAATGTTTATTTTATGAATTTAAATTATCCTCTTGAAATTTGGGGGCCAAAGAATGAAGAACAGATGAAAAGGTGAAATTTTATTTATACTCTTTTTCTGTTTTTAACTAGTAACTTGAAAAAAATGCTTTAAGAGAGCCTATATGTGCTTCGTAAATTTGTGGTAAGCATTGTTTGCTCTAATTTGAAGGGACTTTAGGATTTCAAATATAGAAGTTGTGGTTTTAAATGATGCAAATTGTATTAAACAAAAAATAGAGAAACTAAGGTCTTCTGGTAATTTTTTGATTGGCTTGTTTTGTTTTGTTTTGTTTTGTTTTTTTGATGTTGAGTTGTGTGAGCTGTTTATATATTTTGATATTAACCCCATATCAATCACACCATTTGTAAATATTTTCTCCCATTCCATAGTTTGTCTTTTAGTTTTGTTGTTGGTTTCCTGTGCTGTGTGAAACCTTTTGAGTTCAGTTAGGTCCCATTTGTTTATTTTTGCTTTTATTTCTTTTGCCTTAGGAGACAGATCCAAAAATATTGCTACAATTTATGTCAAAGAGTGTTCTGACTATGTTCTCTTCTAGAAGTTTTAGGGTTTCAGTCTTACATTTAGGTCATTAATCCATTTTGAGTTTATTTTTGTGTGTAGTGTTAAGAAATGTTCTAATCTTGTTGTCTCATGTGTTGTTGTCCAGTTTTCCAGTACCACTTACTGGTGAGATCGTCTTTTTCTCCATTGTATATTCTTACTTCCTTTGTCATAGATTAATTATCCATAGGTGTGTGGGTTTATTTCTGGGCTCTCTATTAAGACATACAGATGGCTAACAGACACATGAAAAGGTGTTCAAGTAATCATTAATTATTAGAGTAATGCAAATCAAAATAATACTAAGATCACCTCCTACCTGTCAGAATGGCTATTATCAGAAAAGACTATAAGTAACAAACGTTGGCAAGGGTGGAGAAAAGGGAACCATTGCACACTGCTGGTGGGAATGTAAATCGGTGCAGTCATGATGGTAAACAGTATGGAGGTTCCTCAGAAAAGTAAAAACTGCAACTACCATATGACTGAGCAATTCCACTTTTAAGTATATATCTGGAAAAATGGAAAATATTAATTCAAAAAGATACACATACCCCAGTATTCATAGAAGCATTGTTTATAAAAGCCAGGATATGGAAGCAACTCAAGTGCCCATCAAAAGACAACTGGATAAAGATGATGTGAGATATATAGATATATAATAGAATATTGCTCAGCCATAAAAAGAATGAAACTCTGACATTTGTAGCAATGTGGATGGACCTAGAGAATATTACGTGTAGTGAAATAAATCAAAGAAGACAATTCCTGTATGATATCATTTATACATGGAATCTGAAAAATAATACAAATGAATATATATGCAAAACAGAAACAGATCATAGAGCAAACAAACTAGTGGTTGCTAAAGGTGAGAGGGAAGGGGGCAAATTAGGGGTATGGGATTAAGAGATTCAAACTACTATATATATAAAATATGTAAGCAAGAAGGATGTATATACAGCACAGAGAATTATAGCCATTATCTTGTAGTAACTTAGTGGAGTATAATTTGTAAGAATACTGAATCACTGTGCTGTACATCTGAAACTAATATTGTAAATCAACTATACTGTACTAAAAATATAAATGAAAGTATATTACTTATTTTAATATTTTTTTCTCCATAAATTCACAGTTTTTAAAGTAAATCTTTTCAAACACAGGCTTTGGTAGTGTAGACTGGGAGTGAGCAATTTTCTTTCTGTAACAGGCCAGACACTAAATATTTAGACTTTGTGGGTAAGATGGTCTCTGTGGCAACTACTCAAATCTGTCCTGGTGCCTCAGAAACAGCCATGGACAACAGTAAACAAATGAGTATTACTGTGTTCAAATAAAACTTTATTTACTAAAACAAGCAGAAGGCTGAATTTTGACAGTGAGTTATAGACTGCAAAATCATAATGCATTTTCTTTCAAATATTTTTGTTTTGAGTTATTATGTGATTGGGAAGAGAATGTCAAGATAGAGTGGTACTAAAATAAATATACATGAGTTACCATCTGGGATTCCTTTCCCTAGAGACCCAGGCAAAAATATTTTTTGAATGACCAAGTGAAAAAAATCATGTCTCTTCAGCATTTCTAAATGTGCTTTAGTTTTCTTAGATTTTTATGATTTTACATCCATGTGTGCTATCTTATCCTATGTGAACAAGCAAATGCCGGCCTCCTCACTGGATTCCCCACTAACCAACAGTCAGGCAATTTTAAATGCCTCCTCTTGTTATACCCCTTTTCTTTCCTCTTTTTCTCTCCCATCTTATATTCCGAATTGTTGCCCTCTCATTTATTTTCTGTATAATATAAATATAAAAATAGCAGCCCTGAGGTCAATTTACCCAAAGACTGGGTAAGATAAGGGCTAAGTCTTTTCTTTCAAGCATTTGTCCAAAAAAATCCAACCAAACAAACAAACAAAAAACTCTCCAGAACAAAGAAACATAGTACTTCTGGTAGTAAATTTATGAATGTTTCCACTATCCTGATTGAGAGGGATAAATAGATACCTGCATGGATAGATAGATAGATAGATAGATCAGCACATATAGACAAATTGATGTAGAATGTTTTGTCTGACATTCTAGTGTTTGAAAACACTTCCTTGAGAACCATTATACCTATGAAATAAGTTTTACCTTCTTCTTTGCCTGTCTGTACACTACAAACCAAACATGTTCATAGCATGTGAGAATGGCTACTATTTTTATGTTTGAAATTAAATTGCCTTTGAAGTGTATCACATAAAAAATTAAACCTAATCCAATTATGGTTGACAGTTTTTGTTTCTACTTAGTCCAACTTGACATTTTTGGAGCATAGTGAAATCTTATGCAGAATTATCTGTGTACACCTCAATTATCTTTAGAAAAAAAGTTAGTTTGGTTATAAAAAGGCAATCTTTGAGTGTAAATGTTGACTTTAAATGGTAATTTACTTAGTATCAGAGAACTAATCTTATAGCTTAGAACTGAATTCCTGAGTGTTATTTTTTGGAATTATTTTATTTTTCCCTCTCATGTTGACATCATGATAATATATAAAATCACATCTAATAACAATGAGAATCTAAATAATATTCTTCCTTAAAGTAGTTAAATAAATTTTTGTCTTACTTAAATATGTTTAAATAATTATTCATATTTTATTTTATAAAGAAAACTTTCCAGAGAATTTTAGCCCTAATCATGAAAGTTGATATAAATATCTTACACTGCCCAGTAGATTAAAAGAAAACTGGTAAACAGGAAGAATAAATTTTGAGATGTATTTTCACAATACAGGTAAAAAGATAACATTTTTACTAGTTTTCAGAACACATTGCTAATAGGTAATCTAAGCAAACAAAAATATATATAAAAATGAAAAGCTTTATAGTTAAATATGTTTATAAAAATAATACAGAGAAGCTAGAAACAACTTTAAAATTAGTAAAAAGTGAAACCATTTATTTTCCTTCTAAAAGAATTGTTAATGAAATAATCTATCATCAAACTCTTGTGTAAGAGAACGTAAGATAAACTGTTTTTGTTGCATTATACATTTGTCTTTTTCATTTCATATTCTTAAATTATTATACAGAGCTTACACTGTTAAAATTATTGGGAAGGGAAACTCATTTAAAATATTTTTTAAATAATGTTGATCACTTTTAAAAACTAAAATACTTACAACAATATATTGCAATTGTAAAACATTTATAGGATACATTGCATGTAAAAGCAAAAAAAAAAATCTGTAATTTTGTTTAACAGGCAATTTGAAATTGAATCACACATGTTAAACCAACAAATGCAACTGATGAGATGTACACTTATACTTTCTTCTAAAACTCACACTTTTTATTTATTATAATCTTTACAGTAAATATACCTATAGTATATTGGTATATATGGTATATATATACTACTATAGTAAGTATAATAGCCCTTTATCTTTGGAGGGATAAATGAGATTGTCTTAAATAGCCCAATAAACTCTGTTTTACATGACAATGAGTGGCTGAAAATGAAGGTTTTGCATAAAACTTCTGGGAAAGGCTGCCCTTAAACTCAATTTCCCATAGAACCAAAGGTGTTTTATCCAAAATGGAAAGAAATCCAAATCCCTACAGAACTTCCATATATCCCAGGTGCTGGGCAGCTGTTTTTACACATAACTCTCTAAAATAGATGATATCTAAATGCAGACTTTTTAGCACCCTCAAACATGAGATTTTTACCCACTAATAAGGCCATTCTCCGGTTTATTCTCTTCATTAAAAGAAGAGTAAAAGACAGGTGGAGTCTCTGCAACACAACCATGCTACCATGATACACGCAGCATCCCACAGCCCAAGCATAGAGGCTTGTCATGGATGCTGAGACACCTGGGAAACTTCCTTTTCCTCTTTGTGTGATTGTGTCATTCTCTCACCCATCTTGCCATAACCTATACCCTGTAATTAATATTCTCAAGCTCTATTTTAAATTTATACATTTTTCTATTAAACTCTAATTGCTAATGTACCAAAAATTATAAAAGTGATGATTCATTTACTACTAGAGTAGTTAAATGAATACAAAATTAATGAATCGAGTCACATATGTATTTGTAAATGGAGGTGTATTTTAATAACATTGGACTTGTTTAATTCCTTTACTTTTTGGTAAAAAAATATTTGTCATCTCATTTTGAATTAACTGGAAACTTCTTTGATCAAACATAATATTTGGCTCTCTAAAAAATTCTGTGTAGTTTAATGAACTGATTTGAATTATATATGTAAATTAATTTTTCTTTATTCAGTGAATATTCTTACTAAACTAGCATCCAGCTTCTTTTTAAAATTTAAACAGAAATGTTTTAAATTACATGTACATGAAAATTATTACTAATGAGTAGAAAGTGGATTCTATGACAATGGAGAACAATGCCTTGGGATCTAGCTACTACTTTGCATCTTTAGTCTTTTAAATATATAGTATCTGGAACGTATATTGATAATAACCATTACAGTAATAATAAGGAACAATATTCATCACAACCTTCATATCAGATTATATATCAAACATTTGAAAGCAAGGATAGTTCAAGTGTTCAGTTTCTTCTTGATTCAGTTTTGGTGGACAGTATGTTTCCAGAAACTTGTCCACTTGAACAATCCGATCACTAGAAAGGAAATAGAAATAGCAATTAAAAACCTCCCTACAAATAAAAGTCCAGGACCGGATGGCTTCACTGGGGAATTCTACCAAACATACAAAGAAGAACTCATACCGGTCCTTCTCAAACTCTTCCAGACGATTGAAAAGGAGGGAATACTCCCAAACTCATTCTATGAAGCCACCATCACCCTGATACCAAAACCAGGCAAAGACACTACAAAAAAAGAGAATTATAGGCCAATATCACTGATGAACATAGACGCCAAAATCCCCACCAAAATTTTAGCAAATAGAATCCAACAACACATAAAAAAGATTATTCATCATGACCAAGTGGGTTTCATCCCAGGGACACAAGGCTGGTTCAACATACGCAAATCAATCAATGTAATACATCACATCAACAAGAGAAAGGACAAAAACCACATGATCATCTCAATCGATGCAGAAAAAGCATTTGATAAAATTCAACACCCATTTATGATAAAAACTCTCGCCAAAGTGGGTATAGAGGGAACATATCTCAACATAATAAAAGCTATATGTGACAAACCTATAGCCAGCATAGTTCTCAATGGTGAAAAACTCAAAAGCTTCCCACTAAAATCTGGGACAAGACAAGGATGCCCACTATCACCACTCCTATTCAATATAGTCCTGGAAGTCCTAGCCACAGCAATCAGGCAAGAGAAAGAAATAAAAGGGATCCAAATTGGAAAAGAAGAGGTAAAAGTGTCATTATATGCTGATGACATGTTACTATATATATAGAAAACCCTAAAAGGTCCACAAAAAAGCTACTAGATCTGATCGAATAATTCAGCAAGGTAGCAGGTTACAAAATTAATGTTCAAAGATCAGTTGCCTTTCTTTACAGTAACGATAAATCAACAGAAAAAGAAAGTAAAGAAACAATCCCCTTTAAAATAGCACCCAAAGTAATAAAATATCTGGGAATAAATCTAACCAAGGAGGCGAAAGAATTATACACAGAAAACTATAAACCATTGATGAAGGAAATTAAAGAAGACTTTAAAAAATGGAAAGATATTCCATGCTCTTGGATTGTAAGAATCAATATTGTTAAAATGGTCACACTGCCCAAGGCAATCTACAGATTTAATGCAATCCCTATCCAATTACCCAGGACATATTTCACAGAACTAGAACAAATCATAATAAAATTTATATGGAACCATCAAAGACCTAGAATTGCTAAAGCATTACTCAAGAGAAAGAAAGAGGCTGGAGGAATAACTCTCCCAGACTTCAGACAATACTATAGAGCTACAGTCATCAAGACAGCATGGTATTGGTACCAAAACAGACATATAGACCAATGGAACAGAATAGAGAGCCCAGAAATGAACCCACAAACTTTTGGTCAACTCATCTTCGACAAAGGAGGCAAGAATATACAATGGAATAAAGACAGTCTCTTCAGCAAATGGTGTTGGGAAAACTGGACAGCAGCATGTAAAACAATGAAGCTAGAACACACCCTTACACCATATACAAAAATCAACTCAAAATGGATTAAAGACTTAAACATAAGACAAGATACAATAAACCTCCTAGAGGAAAACATTGGCAAAACATTATCTGACATACATTTCAAAAATTTTCTCCTAGAAGAAATAAAAGCAAGAATAAACAAATGGGAACTAATGAAACTTACAAGCTTCTGCAGAGCAAAGGAAACCAGAAATAAAACAAGAAGAAAACCTACGGAATGGGAGAAAATTTTTGCAAGTGAAACCGACAAAGGCTTGATCTCCAAAATATATAAGCAGCTCATACGACTCAATAAGAAAAAAATAAATAACCCAATCCAAAAATGGGCAGAAGACCTAAACAAGCAATTCTCCAAGGAAGACATACAAATGATCAAAAAGCACATGAAAAAATGCTCCATATCACTAATTTTCAGAGAAATGCAAATCAAAACTACAATGAGGTATCACCTCACACCAGTCAGAATGGCCGTCATTCAAAAATCCAAAAATGACAAATGCTGGAGAGGCTGTGGAGAAAGGGGAACCCTCCTACACTGCTGGTGGGAATGCAGTTTGGTGCAGCCACTATGGAAAACAGTGTGGAGATTCCTCAAAAGACTAGGAATAGACTTAACATATGACCCAGGAATCCTACTCCTGGGCTTGTACCCAGAAGGAAATCTACTTCAGGATGACACCTGCACCCCAATGTTCATAGCAGCACTATTTACAATAGCCAAAACATGGAAACAACTTAAATGTCCATCAACAGGTGACTGGATAAAGAAGAGGTGGTATATTTATACAATGGAATACTACTCAGCCATAAAAACCGACAACATAATGCCATTTGCAGCAACATGGATGCTCCTAGAGAATGTCATTCTAAGTGAAGTAAGCCAGAAAGAGAAAGAAAAATACCATATGAGATCGCTCATATGTGGAATCTAAAAAACAAAAACAAACAAACAAACAAAAACAAAGCATAAATACAGGACAGAAATAGACTCATGGACAGAGAATACAGACTTGTGGTTACCGGGGGTTGGGGGGCTAGAGGGTTGGAAGGGATAGACTGGGATTTCAAAATTGTAGAATAGATAAACAAGATTACACTGTATAGCACAGGGAAATATACACAAAATGTTATGATAAATCAGAGAAAAAAATGTGACAATGAGTGTGTATATGTCCATGAATGACTGAAAAATTGTGCTGAACACTGGAATTTGACACAACACTGTAAAATGATTATGAATCAATAAAAAATGTAAAAAAAAAAGAAATTAAATAAAAAAAAAGAAAGCAAGGATAGCACTATGGAAGTACTTATAGCACAATAATAAAAACATCAAGATGTAAAAGGACTTTTATATAAAATATTTATTTCCACAGCTATTTGGAGATATAAAAGCTAATTTACATTTTGAATATGAAAATTTCAAAAGGGAAAGAAAAATCAAAATTGAAATAAGACAAAACAAATAATTCAACAAAACCTCTTAGTGTACCAAACTGCTTTATATTTTTGTAGCCCTGGGAAATAATAGTATCACAAAAGCACCAACTAAACAATGTTTCCCGTTTGTACACACTACTTGTGAAATTATAGAAACTATGGTTATTTACTTCTCTAAGTACCTGCAGATGGAATCTGGGAACCTCAAGCAGTTTTGCACAGGTTCATGAAAATGCAAGCAAGGGCCCACACTTTCTGATTTTTCTGTTCTAGCTGGCCTGGACAGAGAATGTCTGGCCCTGAATTATTGTCATGTGCCCTCTACTTCTTGGCTGTATGTTCATCAATCATCTCATTGAAATTGAAAAAAATAAGCAAATGTTATGTTATTTTTCTGTTTAGTTTAATACTAAGATTTAAGAAGCTCCTTAAGTGCAGGGGTCACGCCTTTCTCATTTTTGGATCGCTCTCTGACATTTTAACTTAACCTAGTAGTACCCTTTACTTCTTTCATTTACAGAACTGTTTATATAGAGATTATTGAATTAAATGATAGGGAACTAGATATAAATACTGTATTTTATTAAAGTTCCCAATCACATAAAAAGATGAAAATGATTGGGAAGGGTAATTAATGGATAATCTAAAGACAATAAAATTTTGAGGTAAATAGGAAATCTTTGTCTCAATGACAAATGAAAGCAAATGGAAAGGAAGTCAAATGGAAAGGGCAAAGCAGGAATACTGAAAAAACACAAAGCAGTAACACGTGATTTTGCAGTTAAACATGCCTTTCACCATTATGTGATATCAGCTGTTGTCAAACAACTGGCATGTTTAGATAATTCTTTTAAAATTCATTTATCAATCACCAAAAATAAATGAATGGGTTGATGTAATTTGCATCAGTACCTGAATTTTGTAGTGCAGGTTGCTATTGACCATCCTTCCTAATTCTGGAGGTACTGAGGCCTGATAACAATAAAAGTAAATAGATGGAAATACAAGGAATGTAGCTTATTCAACCTGACAGAAAACCAGCTGGCTGTAACTTTTCTGTTCAGTACAATGCATTCATTGTCAAGAGATGCAAAGCAATATGTAATTAAAACATCTGGAAATCATACCAATGTGAGGCACTGAAACTTTTATGAATCAGGCTCTTCCCTTTCTGCAGTGAACTTGAGTTGACTGAAATGTTTGTTTGTAATTGGAAAACGTGCCTACTTTGCTGTCTTGTTTGTGCATTCTTTCCCTGAGGGTTTGACAAAAAGCAACATGAAAATTTACAAGGAAATTACCTGAAATATTACTGAAAAGTGCACAGATAATTTGACTAGTTAGTGTTAACTGTGTATTATATAACTAAACGTGAACAGATTTATACCAGAACAGCCACAAAGTGGAGATAACAAATGGAGATACTAAGATAGTATTAAAAGGGGAAAAGTCATAAGTTGAGATGTTCTTGGGACCAAACTAATGCATATTATAAATTGCATGTATTAGGGATTTTTCAAGACATGAAGTACTATTTCTATAAGTACTGATTCAGTATGAATTATGTGCTTTATAAGACTATGTACATTTGTATAACTATAAAACAGTGCTTGTTGTGTTTAACTGTTTATATTTACTGTCTCATTTGCACTCAATCCACTAAGAACAACCTTTTTTTAATAAAGAAAATTTATTTTATTTGCATTTTATTGCTTTGGTTCTTTAAAAACTATAGCATTTCCTTTTTGGATCAAGATACATATCCAAAATATTTGTGCCACCCAGTGTCCTCTGCTAATCTATCAGAAAGCTAGGTGCTTGTGACTATAATGCATGTTTCTACTTTCCATAACATACCCCAGTGATTTCAGCTGGACTTTCCTGGTATCAGCTGAAATAGGGGATTTTCTGAAAATATAGGTGCCTGTGAGAAATTCTTCTGAAATATCAAATAAGTTCCCTTTCTGTCAGTGATTCTGGAGCAACTTCCACCTCCAGGTCAAATAAATAGAAGCAGATCTGGTGATTTTTAGAGTGTTACATGTTGCCAAATTGCTCTTCAAAGTGCTTGTGACAGTTAGTGCCCCATCCCACCGGCAGTGAAAGATTACTCACTGATATCTTTTGAAATGCATGGTAATGTCAGCCTTTATGTTTTATTCTTCCTTAACTGATGAGCATGGTATGCTGTTGTACACTGTGCTGTTAATGTGTATTTTCCTAATTATATGTGAGAATGAGTGTCTTTTTTATTAATGTAGTGACTCCAGTTTTCTTTTTCGTCTCCTATTGTCTGTGGATATTTTTTACCCATTTTTCTTTTGCCTTTACCTTCACAATTTTGGTATTCTTAAGATGTATACGTTTGTATTTTTCTTATGTTTTTGCAAAACAAATACCTTCTTTCCATCAGTGGATTAATTATGGCTTCTTGTGGAACAAAATTTTGTTTTAATTTTTTTTCCAAATGTGCTTCCATATTTTTGTTCAGTTGTTCAATATTCATTTGTAGTTGCCTATGGATGTTATGGCTACTACAAATTGGATTTTTCTATTTAATTATTTTTAATAATTATATATTAATGTAAAGGAAAATGGCTATTTATAGTTCATTCATACTGGCTAAACTTTTTTCATGAGTTCTAATAGTTTTTTTAAATGTTATTTTTATTGAAGTGGAGTTGATTTAAAATGTTAGTTTCAGGTGTACAACAAAGTGATTCAGTTATGCGTATACATACATATACATAGTTTCTTTTCAGATTCTTTTTCATTATGTTACTACAAGAAATCAAATATAGTTCCTTGTGCTATATTTCTATTTTATACATAGTTGTTCATCTATTTTATACATAGTAATGTGTCGTTTATCTATTTTATACACAATAATGTGTATCTTTTAATCACAAACTCCTAATTTATCCCTTCCCCACCCTTTCCTCTTTGGTAACCATAGTTTGTTTTCTATGTCCATGAGTCTATTTTTGGTTTGTGAATAGAATCTGTACCCTTATTTTTAGATTCCACATATAAGTGATATCATATATTTGTCTTTCTCTGTCTGACTGACCTCACTTAATATGATAGTTTTTGTTTTAATTTTATGGAAACAAATAGTATTTCTTGCTCTTTTCCAATTTTATGTCTCTGATTTATTTTATTGCCTTGTTTAAATCTCTCCATATGTATTGACAAATGAATGAAAGAGACCTTAGTGGATATGTCTGTCTTAGCCTATCACTTTAAAAGGATTGCTTTGCATATTTGACCACTGTTGTTGTTATTGTTATTAAGCATGAATGAGTGTCATATTTCATATGCTTTTCTGTGTTTCTTTATGATAATCCATTTTCATCTTATCAGTCATTATGATAGTATATGTAAATATAATTTCAGGAAATGAGCTATCTTTAATTCATGAAATAAACCTATTTAATCATAATCCATTCTAAAAAATAAAGCCAACTGATTAAACATGCTAAATTTTTACTGAGGTTTTAACATTTACCTTAAAATTTTCAATCCTTTATTTTTTATTCCTACTTGCCTTCATTATCATGATTACATTATTTTCACAAAATAAATTAGAGAATGTTAATTTTATCTTCATATATATTATCTCTTCCTTGAGAGTTCGGTAAAATTTATGTATAAATTTATTTGGATTTGACAATGTATTAAGACAGCAAGAAGACATTATTTTATTATATATTTAATTTCCTAATGATTATTGGATATTTAGGTTCTTAATATTTAAGGAGTAAATTTTTAATCTTTGCATTTTTGAGAAAATAATCAAATTCATATAAGATTACATATGAAAACTTATGGAAAATCACATGGGAGTTTTATTCCTTATTTTCAAGAGTAAAAAGGAGTTAGAATGCCCCTCTTGAATCTGGTGCTTTTCAAGTGCCTTTAACTCAAAAGAACTCTTATGCCAAAGTAGCATATTTTAAGGTGGCATATTCTGCCGTCCTTCTCTTTCTATCTATCTAGCTAGATACCTTTTACTTAAAACTATCTATGTCTTTATCTTAATATTTAAAATTTTATTATGCAGTTTCTCTATTTTTCTAAAGCTTATCAACTGTATTCAGGTTTCTTGTATTACTGAGAGTGTTTAGAGGTTTGTGCTCAACTTTTCTGCTTTGTACTTTTTTCTACCTATGTTCTTGAATTATATATGAATTGGTTAACAGTAGGATGGAGCCCTTACTATAATGCTGATGATTTTGTGTCTTCAATTACATGGCCAGCAGTTAGAAGAGCAAGAAAACAAATGCTTGGTCTTTGTATTTCCATATTCTTGACTCAAAGCATCCTATGAAGTCCAGTCAAATGAAAGATGATGGTATACATTTTATCCTACTTTTACAAATGAATAAGACCCATCCTCATCCCTGGTGTTAGACAGCAATACTGGCCCTGTGACTCCACTACATTGCAGAGAACAATTCGTGGTTGTCACTGTTTACTTTAGGATCTGAAGCTGCATCCACTGTTTCAACCACCCTCACACTTTGCATTTTTCCTTTTGTGATCTTGGAGCTTGAGTTTTTCCCTGTCTACTTCTCTTTGTTTAATTTTCTCACTTTGTGCTTCAGCTATCATTGCTATGTCTTGAGATCAGAGCGCCTGTGTCAAAAAAAACCTAAATAGCTGTGTTATCTTAAATGGAAATCTCTTAAAAATTTTATAACAATTGCAATTATTTTTGTGAACCCCTAACTGTTCTCAGGCAAGAGTTGTAAACTTCTTAAAGTAGAAGAAATTAATATGTTTTCCTACATCACTACACTATTTTACTTTCCAATACATCTGTAAAGAAAAATATTCAGGTAGTAAAAATTAATTATGGCAATTAAAGCCAAGTATACCAAATACCAGAGATTTTGGAAGAAAGAATTTTTGTACAAATCATCAGGCTTACATTTCAGATAAAATCATTATTTCGGTGGTCTGTATGAGCATAGTAGAGCTATAAATGCATAGTAAAATTACAAATGGCTCTGATTTTAGTTTTTAGCATTTCTATTAAAGCACCACCATTTTTCACAGATATTTAGTTATGCACAATTTGGCAATGTTTACTTCTACAAAATCAACAAATCGAAGCCTCTTGCTCAAAAATATCTAACATGACAACTTACCATAATGTCTAGAATTTTAATATTCAATGTTGATTTGTTTACATTAAGGCATTATTTTCTATAAAAATGCAAATACTCCTGAAGCTTATACTTAATTTGTGTGGTATCTGGTTGTCACACAGGACTCAAAGGAAATTTAAGATTCTACAGAGAGATTTGGTGTGGGAAGGAATGTGCTGAAAGGAAATAGGAGGGTGCAAGAAAGCAAATATTACAGGATAAGTATAGGATGGATCACATCTCAAATTTTAGAAGTATCCATGAAACATTAGTCAGTGGAATTAGATATTGCTCTCCAAAAATGCCAAAACTTTAAATTTGTACTATATGTTGGGAAATTTGAAAGATCACTTAATATATTATTATTTCTGTGACCACAAAAGGAAAGTCTTTGTTCAACCACAGTAAAAAGAAGACAAGAAAAATGCAATTTAGACATGATTAAGGGGCCTAAGTCAAATATAAAATTAATTTTAAAAATTAAAAGTTACCTGAAACTAGATATAGAGATAGAGTAAGGACTTTGTATGTGAGTGGGTCGATCTTAGAGCAGATTCAGATTAAAGAAATAGAAAAAGGCGATTCTGAAGATGTTGCTTTGAGAGGTAAAATTAACCTTCATTAATGTGCTTTGAGAAAAGTAAATAAAGATTGGATCCCATTTCAATTAGTATTTGATGTTAAATGATGCCTTCTTAAGTGCAACTCAGAGCGTAATTTGAACATCACGGGACCATAGCTTATGTCTGGGCTACACCGCCAATTGCTTTAGTTAACATACAGTCAAGTGTAAAGTAAACTGAATTTGAAAGTTAAGCAAGAGTTTTTTTCTTCATGCTCATTTATTTTACTCACAGCCGTGAATAGTCACATACAGACATATAAGGGCTTTGTTGTAGGAATTGGGATGTGTGTTTTGAATTTTACTTGTTGTTAAAGAAATATAGTTCAAATGTAAAAGATTTGTGTCTCCTCTAGGAAATATACCTATCTAATAACTTTTCCACGTCACCATCTTGAGATAATGAGATTCAGAACAGTAAGTTGATTTAAAAAGTATCATCAGATTTATTTGGAAAAACACACAAAAGCATATAATTGTGTTGAGATTTTATGAGAAATATCTGAAAAGTTAGCACATGAATGACTCTCTGTCTCCTACTTTTAAGGATAAAAAAGCCCTGGCCTTCTTTGCATTGTGAGAATTACAAATATTAGGCCAAATGAGGAGGAGCTTATATTTGAACATGGATATCAAAGTTGGCCATTGTAGGTGTATATCCTTAAATCCCCCACTTTACTAACCTGGACTACTCTCAAAATAGTCTAGCTCCTAATATGGTCTTCTATACTCTGAACCAAAATAGTTAATTGTGAATTGTAATGTTTTCCTAATGAATCAAATACCCTAATTTTGTATTTTCAGAATTGATACAAACCTGAATTCTTATGTATCTGGTTACTTACAATATAACATTTGGCAGCAATTTTTCAGTGAGTGGACATAAGCAAAATATTCCTCTATTTATATCACAAAGCCCTAAAATCAATGTGATGCAAATATGTTTGAGTAACATGTTAAATTTTTAATAAAATGAAACATATTTTACACTTACTATTTAAGGTGTTTGTCCCAAATTTGTTTATAAAGCTCTGAACTTGCTATAATTTTATGTTACATTATATAAATATTAAAGCATTTCCATTTTATAAGGAAATTTATTACTTAACTTAGTATAGGTAAATGGATATTAGAAATTCATTTTGTAATTTGTTGGTTTGATGATTTTTAAAAAGTGCTTTAGAGTGTGCCATTTTCTAAGACAGTTTATGCTTAACTCCTTATTGTAGGATTCAATCTATTACTTAAGAGTTTTTTTTCCCCACATATATAAGACTAACTATAAAATTCATATTGCTGTATTGAATAAGAATTGCCTGCTGTGGTGACTTCCATTACACTTCAAAGAAATGTACATGTATAATGTTGGTCCTTTGTTCTTATCATTGACTGAGGCCAGGTTTGTCATATAAAATCTTAAGCAACAATATAAAAAGATAATCTTCTATGTTCCATAGTTCCAAATCTATTTCTCCAAAAAGATTTAAAGTCTACAAAAGAGTAAAAATACCACCTAAGTCAACATTTTTTCCTGAGTTGATTCTTCCTTCATGAAATTGAGTTAATAATAAACGTAAAACATCTTTAAAGTAAATCTGTATTTTATATCCTAAGAATTTATTTACTGATTTACAAAATTAGTTATTTCAAATACTATTTATAGTTAACATGCAAAGAAATCATGTGCTAAATTGTCTGTATCTGGGGGAAACAAATTTGTACTTTAGGACAAAAATGTCAATCACTGATGTTTTGCTGAAATGAGGTGTTAAAAACATCTGTGCTTCTCCTTTAGGAAAAGCTCAGAAATAAATAATTTAGTGTCCTTTCCACTTCTACATAGGGAAAGTATACAGTTCATGAACTGCAACAGCAAGACAACTTCATTCATATTATATACCATGTTTCAGTTAAAAGTGATTCAATTTCTATTAATATAACCTTGACCTACACTAGTTCCTCCTTAAGCTCTACAATTTGAAAAATAGTATATAAAAATACAAATAGAAACAAAACACAATGAAATACTGCCATCTTTTAAATCATAGGTTTATCTGTCTGTTCTTCAACTGTATAATACATATATTGTCCAGCAGAATATTTCTACTTTATAATTATTCCCTTGCAGGTCACCATTTAGATTTCAAGGAACTTGTATTCTCTTTGAGAGGCTTCTATATAGAATTAAGGACAAAATAAAAATAATGGTACACATGAATGCCATAAATGTCACTAGTTGTTTTAGGCAATATTTTAATATAGATGTTGTTTGTTATAAGTCCAAATGCCCCTATAATATTAATTCTTAACTTCTGAACTCAGTAGGCTTTTTTAAAAAATACATATTTCTGTGTAGGCATTGGAAGGTTTCAAAAACAATAATATTCTAACATATATTAATCAATTATATATGCATATCTTATTTTATTTCAATATCATGATAGAGGAATATGACAAAATTCCTTTTGATTATTTAGGTAATTAAAATTCTCTCCACTACATTTTGATCACTTACTTGCTTTTGAGGAATATGGAACACCCCTTTTAAATTATAAAGACTAAATGACATTAAATATTCTAAGAAGCCTATTATAAAGTAGATATGGTGATTCTTTTATCTCATTTTACCTTATTAGAGTTTATTAAATCAAGTTGTTAAGCAGGTATTTTTTTCAAATGCATACACAGACGCATTACCTAAGGAGAGAAACATTCCAATTTATGAACTCCACAGCACACGTCATAGTTAATTTCCTACAGTACATCCTCTGTAGATGCTTAGTAACCAATTGTTAAAACAATTTAAAGGTCCAAGATGTATTCGAATTATATTTAGGAAGACCAAAGCCACTGGTTCAGAGTATCTGAGAACAATTGTTTCAATGGAGTGGAACTCCACCCCTCTCTTTTGCAATAACCACCTATATGCTCTGTACATATATCTGTGAGTATTCATAACTTAAAGACAATAATATGTTCCAGAAAAATCACAGGTTCTTCCCAATTAAAATGAGCCCTAATGAGTAATGTAAACTCAAAATCCCCAAATAACTGAAGCATAATGCCTATAAATAAGCAGTGAACTACCACCATATCACTGTGTAAACCACTTTCAATATTGTTTCCAATTACCTAAACAGCTGATATTATTAATGAACAAATGCTTTGCATACATAACATCTTATCTTTTACTGTGTTAAATTTACCCACTTTCCTTCATTTGCTACAACTTAAAAAAATCTCAATGAGATAGGATTTGTTGTAAAATTGGGCAAATATAAAAACCAGATATGAAACACACTGTATATTGGAACAATCTGTCAGTAAAAGAGAATTGTTCAAACTGACTCTAACAGTATTAAGGCCCCTTTTTAGCATTATCAATACCCAAAACTGCACGTCATCTTAGTTAACACTAATGTTTCTAGTATCGAAACATTTGATTCTGATGATGTTTGATTGTAAATAGAGTTTGTTCACAAATATAATCTTTTAATGTTGTATTTAGTTTTGATGATGTATATATAAAATATACATATATAAACACTGGCCAAAAAACTAAACTGTTTTGAAAGATGCTTACATGGATAAACTGTGAAATAAGATATGAAAAGTAGACACTAAAATCAAAGAGATGTTCTGCTTACAGTCTAAGAAGGACAGACTTAAAATTCACTGTCTATATCTATAATTTACAGCTATAGCAGTAGAGTAAACTGTGACAAAGCAATTCAGCTTTGAATTAACAAAACTTAAACAACTTAATAATAACACTGAGAAGAATGTGGGAAAATTGACACCCACACATATAACTAAGCAATAAGTCTGTAAATTGAGTCGAACTATGGGCTACAATTTGGCAATGTCTAACAAAATTAAAAATAAGACATTCTCTTTGATGTACATTTAGAAATGTTTTTACACATGGAATAAGCATGTATACTGCAGAATCATCAGTACTTGGAAAACTCTGGAACTAATCTAAAGATAAAATATTAAGTGACTTTAAAAGTAAAAATAGAGTATTTATTAAAACATAACATCAGTAGTAAAAATGTACAACATTACATGTTTCATAAGAATAATCTAAAATATATTATTTGAACTATGAATTAAAAAGGCAAGATTCAGAGCAGTGAGTATACTGTTATTTGCATAAAAAATATGTTATCATTTTAGTTAAAGTGTATTATCTTTATATAGATAGTAGAATATTCATGGGTTATCTATGGAAATCTGTAAGCAAACACAAACATCTACTCTCAGTAGAAATGGGGGTTAAGAAAGGCTGAGTAGTATGGTGGAAAGGTGACATATTTTATTGCACATATGTATATTGCCTATTTAAAAATAAGTTTTAAAATATTTTTGAAACACATTTTCTGAATGCTTTTAAGTTAATCACATCTAAGATTACTACTGCACATTGTAAAAAAATGAAGCCAATGCTTTGCATTAAATCAACATTTATGAAATTCAGAAGTTGAGATTGATCAATAAAACTCTTATTAAGCTTTTCAGCATGTGACTAAATAAAGTTAAAATGGACCTATTCAACAACTGTACATGAAAAATTTTATCACTCTCAGCATATGTTATTTCAGTTGAATAATTTGTGTTTTTCAGATTGAGCAATTACATACTTTTTCAATTTGTGTATCAAGGCCTATATCTTAAACAGTGCACACTCCAAAGACTTCAACAAAACTTAAACATGAATTCCATGATCCTATGAATTTACCCAAACTGGCTGGATAAGAGAGGAAGAGAGCTACCCTCTTCCTGAATATAAATGAATGTAACAGTAAATATGTTTATATGTGTGTCTGTGTGGAAACATCAGATATTTTAATATAATTTTTCAGAGCTTAATGACAACTAAGTTGATTGCAAGTTAAGTACATAAATATGTAAACTTCTAAATAAAAGAGATATTCTATAAGAAGCCCAAATCCCATTGTTCAATCAATAAGGAAGGTCCAAATCCATCTTGGGGTGGTACACACACAGTCAGGGGTGTATTTGACTTGAGCTCTACTAATCTTCCTTCTCTGGCCCATCTTTACATTTTACAACCCAGAAAACATCCCCCCATGATTAAGACCTTCGGACTGTGCCTGTCAGTTATGAATTCTATAATGTCAAGGACTTTATACCTCTGGTCTCAGGTAGCTAGGATTTATTCCTTTGAAAAATGCAATAACTATGTAGTTAGTGGAGATTTTGCCCTCATAAATTCTTCATAACATCATTCATTGCCATAAAACTCATGAAAGTAGTGGGGGGTATTCTGATTTATGATCTGATTCAGCGCAAAAGTTTGAGGACCGGAATTCTAATATACAGCACATGGTATCATGTTCAGTTTTAAAGAAACATGCATAACGAATTGATTGCTCTTTAAATTTTTTTAACCTGAAGTACCATAAAATCACATAATATGATTCAGTGGGAAAACTGTCATCAGGAGCAAAGTTAATAAATCAAGTGCTCTTTCACTGTAAATATTTATTATTGTGTCTTATCTCTAAAACTTAAAAAATATTAAACTTACTATTAATTTGATAAACGCTTCCTATGGTGAAAGTATTTAGATGCCAGACACACACAGTTTTCATTGCTCCATCATCTTAGTGATTGTAGACTCAATGAAGATTTGTGTTGTGTCTCTGTCATAAGCTTGCACAGGCTGCCTTAACTGCATAAAGGATAAAGGGATCAAGAATATAATTCCAAACAAGGTTAAATTTTCAAACTGTACTTGTTATTATATACAAAGTTTTCCTGGGCTAACAGTATTCAATTCAAAAGTAAAAATAGACAAACTTCCAGAACTTCTGAGAATAGCCTGGGGTAGGGAGATAATATTTGGAAGAAAAGAGAAAACAGTACTAAAGAGTATCAATTCTTGACACTCTCAAATGTCCTGCATAGTTCCAAAATCACTTACTTATTGGAAGAAGACATACAACATGAAATGACTTTTTCGTAAGCTGTAATGATTCATGTGTTAGTGCCGTGGTCTCAAATAGGATACATCGGCTCTAGGAGATGCCCAAGATAGCAATTAGAGTGATGAGAGAAATCACTAGAACTTCTGTTCAAATTTTAACTCACCTTTTTAAATCAATATATTTACATTTCCAATATATTTATGTTTCCAATATAACTTACATTAACATAGCAGAACATGTATATCTTTTTCTTTATTCTTGAAATTTTTTTAAACTGTAGTGAGTAGATGATTTAAAAAATATATAAACTGCTGAATCAAGTAACTGAAAGATAAGATGTTAAAATGAAAAGCAAATAAACATTAAAAATTAGATTCAGATTTATAATTCATGATAAGAGATGCGCAGCAAAGTATATGAATTCTTAAAATATAAGTATTCCCATACCTCATTTATTTTTCCAGGTTTTTACATCTTTACATAAGGGTAGTTGGGAGATTATTTTGTCTGTATCACCTTCTGGATTATTATTTTTGCTTATGTTCTGTCCAGTCAACTGGGGCCGCCATAGCAAAATACCATTGACTAGGTAGTATACTAGCAGCAGTGTGCTTTCCCACGTTCTAGAGGCTAAAAGACCCAGAGCAAGGTGCTGTCCGATTCCATTCTTGGTGAGGGCTCTCTTTCTGGCTTGCAGGCAGCTGTCATCTTGCTGTGTGCACACGTGACCTCTTTTTTGTATATTCAGAGAAAGAGTGAGAGATAGAGGGAGAACAGGTTATCACATGTGCATGAGTGCTCTCTTATTATAAGGACATTAATCCCATAGGATTAGGGCCCTACCCTTCTTTAATTTATTTAATAATAAATTGTCATTTATTATTTATTTTTATTTTACTTTGAATTATTATACATTTAACCTTAATTCCTGAAAGCCCTATCTTCAAATACAGTCACATTTGGGGCTGGGGCTTCAACATGTGAATTTAGAGGAGATATACTTTAGCCCATAGCATGCTCCAAGAGAGGATTAAGAAATGTTTTCTGAATTTCTTACCAAAATAATTTCAGGAAAACTTCAAAGGTAGCAATAAAATTTTCTTATGTATATTTTATATTTATATATGTAGATGAGGTTAAATAAATATATTTAGAACATATTTATATGGGATATTAGATACTAGAATTTACAAATATACTGTAACATTTGAAAAAATAATCTCTATATATTTATATTTGAAAAAAGATTTAGTTAAATTATAAAATAATTTACAATAATAATTTATAATCTCTCCTGTAGAATTCAAGACTAAATCTATGATTTTTATTTTATACCTTCAGCAGAGACCACTCAATTTCTTACTATTTGAGAATTTCTTGGAAAGCAGATGAGCAGTAGCTTAAATTAGCCCTTATGCTCAAAGGAGAGTTTATTTCCCTCTCCTCTTCTCACAGCACCCCTCAAACGTGTTATCTGATGGAAAGAAAAGAGAAAGGACAAAGAGCAGCCAAGGTGGTAGAGTCAAGGCAATTTTCTATTGCTCTATTCTTGTGATTCTTAATGTTGTTGAAATTTACACTTTGATTTTGACATTGATGAAAGCACCCTCACCTCTCCTACTAAACACACAAAAAGGCAATCTTTTGTGCATTAATAATATTTTTTTTTAAAAAACTGCCGCCAATAGTCTGCTTTTTGAATATGGGAAAAGGACTGTAGCACAAAATTCTGTCCTAAAGGTGAGAAGATAAGTGGGCCAATCAGCAGGGAGTTTTTTAAATGTTTATCCTGCAGCAAGGCCAGTGAAATT
Organism: Vicugna pacos; assembly: GCF_048564905.1. Lineage (NCBI taxonomy): Eukaryota > Metazoa > Chordata > Mammalia > Artiodactyla > Camelidae > Vicugna > Vicugna pacos. Next base: position 63,711,481 of record NC_132989.1, read on the forward strand.
CTCTCTGTAGAATAGCTGACCTCTGACTAAGAGATAGAATATTTCTAAAAATGTCAACCGTTCCCTATATCTATCAGGCCCTATTGAAGTGACTCGTGGATTTAGAAAAAACATAGAGAATGGTTACTATTCTTGAAACTAAAGTCAATATTGTACAGTTTTAAATTTTTGTGTGTGGTACAAAAAGTATCTGAGACACATCAGCTTTTATCATAATCTATTTTATTCTTACATAATACCACCTTGAAATCTTTAAATATTTGTTCATGAGATAAAGCATCTGTCTTGTAATATTTAGAAAGTATAACAGAAATATGGTGTTTTCCAATTGAAACATCAACAGTCCTTTGCAGATGAAAAATTTTATGAAAAACAAATAATTTTAAGTAAGAAACATTTATAATACATATTTTATATTTTGAGAATTAAATGATAGATAGTAATAATATTTAATCAAACCCCTTTCCCCTTTGACAGTTTGAGATACCTCAATGTGAAAAATCTCTAAAACAGATTAAAAAAAAAAAAAGACCCTGCCCTATTTCTTAAACACAAACAAAAGACATGATAAAAATAAGTAAGGCATTTTTTTTGTTTGTTCATTTGCTTTGGTAAACAACAGCATCATTATTAGCCTTACTTTTGGTCAAGTATTATGCTTAGAAATGTACATAATTTTTTTGGTTTAATTGTAGCAATCATAGCAGAAGGTAAAATTATGAGTGTGCTGAAGTTCAGAGACGATTAAGAATCTAAGGACTATACTTAGGTTATGTAGCCAAGTCAGTAGCTGTTTTTAAGAGACGTGTTTGGTTGCAGGTAACAAAAGTAACACTAAGCTAACCTAAGCAGAAATGAGAAATTCATTATTAAGGCTCAGAACAATCTTCCAAAGTCTATGAATAATGATTCATTTGAGCATCAAAAAGTGATCATTACTTGATATTGGATAGCTCTCTGTGGCCCAATTTGGGTCATTCTTCTCTATCTAAAAAATATTTTCCACAGCTCCCATATTTTCATGGCTTAACTTGATCAAATTTCACATTACAGCTTCAGCAACCTGAAGTTAATGATTCTCTGTCTCAGTTTGGTTAAGATGTGCTCTCTTAGACCAATCATCTTATAAGAGAAGGACATCACACTACATGAACTTACTCACAGTTGGACCCAGGGAGAGTGAGAAATGAACAAAGTCGTCTAAAGAATGGCTACTACAGAAGCAGAACTACCACAGTACTTAGAGCAGGGTTAATTGTCTCAGAATGCAAGAGTTGAACACTACTCTGGTTTCTTTAAAAAAAAAAAAACTTTCACGTTTTGCTCTTGTACTTTCCTGTCTACCTTTTCTTCAGCAGCACTAAGTACTTGCTATGGTCTGAAACAGTCAGTAGCAATGTAGATTGCATACACAGCTGAGTTTGAGAAATATTATTCTTGTAGGGAAGCCCTATAAGATGAGAGATTTGGTATGTGGATTGTAAATGCTTTTAATGGATGGAGATTTGATTATTCTTCCTGTTCTCACCAGAGGGATTGATGATTTTGAGTCATTTCTGCCATTTGGAACTTTGCAAAATAAAGGCACAAGGAGTTTTAATTTTAAAATCAAGACAAATGAAAGTTTCAGATTTAATTAATTCTATGCAAGATACAAAGACTCCATCCAATGAGTTTACCCTTGTGTTTGGCCTGAGCACAGTAGAAATAGAGCAATGGAAGATATTTGAATTTTAATTTCTAATTAGGAGCAGAGGGAGAGAAAATTATTTCATCATCTCTTTTTCTCCCCATGGAAGTAGGAAATTTATAGTGAAAACTGTTTAATACTGGAACTTCTTAAAGGAGGATTGAAAGTCTGGAGAATTTTCATGTGGATAACTCATTTTAAGGAGTAGTCTCCTGTAGTACTATGTGAAGCAGTATAACCTAGTGCCTGACAGCATGGGCTCTATAGTTAGATGCTAGGATGCAATATTGTTTTGATTATTAATATCTTTATGATACTGGTCAAATTGCTTATCCTTTCTATGTCACAGATTGTAATCTATTATATTGACTTAATAATAGTAACTGTTTTTAAGGGTTTCTATGAGTATGAAGCAAAAGAATGTGTCAAAATAATATAGCAATATACCTGGCATGCAGTAAATCTCAACAACTATTAGCTATTATTTTTATAATTAAACACTGTGTAAAATTTTTTCAAGTAAAGCATACTTGCACTTGGATTTCTCTCCTCTATTAATTATTTAGCTAAGAAATTTGAGTAAGTCATTTAAACATGCATATTTAAAGTAGCTGATGATCAAAATATGTGGAACAGCGTTGGCATCTTCTGCAAACTTGTTAGAAATGCAGAGTCTCACTCCCCTTGAGTTCTAGTGAGTGAGACTCTGCCTTTTAACAAGAACTCACCCACATGTAATTTTCATAACCATTAAAATTTGAGAAAAAACTGTTGGTTCTTTTCTTTCTTATAGTACAGCGAATGTGTACTGTTGGTGCTCAGTAAATAATTGTTCATATGATACCTCATATCATTTCATTGAAGGCAAAAAAATAAGAGCTCAGTTATATGGCTATAGAGTTGTGGCAATTCTATTTCAGAATTATTTGATTTTTATATGAATTTGATGGGTCCCAGTTTAAGATCAGATGGTGAGAGATTAAGTCATGAGAGTCGGTACATAGACATCAAGTGACATTAAAATTTTAGCAGGAATGGAAGGCAGTTATGGGCTGCCATGTTTATCAAAATTGACATCTGTTAATTTTCTCTGATTCAGTTCTTAGTCCCACTTTGACGTCCAAGGATAAATAGATACTTTCCTGCCTCTATTCTAATTATAGTGTAAGAGCATACAGTTGTTTTTCTCCTTTTTGTAATGTAAGTGCCTGACTTAGGTTCTGACTGCCTTAACTGCTGGGGCATCCACTTCAAAATGGCTATCTTGAAGAAATGCACTGCTAGCCACATGACTAGATAAATGGCCAGTTCTCCCCACCAGCCTGACCCAGGCTGCATCGTTGTAAAAATCTTAGTTGATTTCAGTAACTACCATTTGAGCCACTTGTTTTTACTCTTCCTGTGCTTTAAATACCCACTTTTATGTTTCAAATTCACCAGTAAAGAGTAAGCCTATGAAACCCAAGGTCCCCACCATGGGCCCCAACAAATGCAGAGCCCCAGGCCCATGTGCTCTCTCTCTCTCTCACTGAACTGCAACCTCACTGTGTGTCCCCAGGTGTGCATGTAACTTCCAGGACTTGTGTAAAAAACCTCGTCTCCTTCAAAGTTTCCTGATGGTTATTGTTGAAGTCGTCTTGACAATCATGCTAAGAACCATAAGAGTGGGTCTAACCCCTACCCTGGTTATCAACAGTCTGAGACCAGAACAAAACAAGGAGAAAGTTTCTGTTTTCCTGAAAATGAAGATTTTCTTGTAATAATAGTTGTGTGGGAATAGTTGATGAGCATGACTAGGATAGAGAAACAAGAAGAGATTTCATGGTTTAAACTAGCTCTGTAAGCTTAGAAACTCCCTCAGATTGAGTTTCTTCATTAATATAAAGAGGAAGCTGAATTTTGTGACATGGTAGAGTCCCATTTGCAATTAACCTTTTATTCTTATCCTATTAAATTTTTACTATTGTATATAGGGAAGAGAAATAGGAGTTCTCTGATTAATAAGTTTCACCACTTTTTTGCAGAAGACACATCCGATTCTAAACAAATCCAGAATGTGATTCAATTTCCACATTCTAAAAATCGAAATACTATTACTCTCCATTTACCTACCGAAAGAGGATGAAGTTTTCTCTATCAAACCTGTGTTAATTTTTATCTTTTTTAATAGTGGAGGTATTTCCTGATTTCAAACTTTATTACAAAGCTTTAGCAATCAAAGAAATATGCTATGGCATAAAAACAAGACACATAGGTCAATGGAACAGAATAGAGAGCCCAGAAATAAGCCAATGCATATATGATCAGTTAATTTATGACAAAGGAGTCAAGAATATACAATAAGGAAAGGATAGTCTCCTGAATAAATGGTTTTGGTAAAACTGGATAACCATGTGCAAAAGAATGAATCTAAACCCTTATCTAACACCGTACACAAAAATCAAATCAAAATGGATTAAAGATTTGAATGTAAGACGTGAAACCATAAAGCTCCTAGAAGAAAACATGGTAAGCTCCTTGACATAGGTCTGGGCAATGATTTTTTGGATGTGACACCAAAAGCAAAGGTAACAAAAGCAAAACTAAACAAGTGAGATTATACCAAAGTAAAAAGCTTCTACAAAGTAAACCATCAACAAAATTAAAAGGTAATCTACAGAATGGGAGATAATATTTGCAAAACATGTATCTGATAAGAGATTAATATCCAAAATATATAAAGAACTCATCAGGCAAAAATAATCCTAATAAAAAATGGGCAGAGGAACCGAATAGACATTTTTCCAAAGAAGATTTACAAATGGCCAACAGGTACATGAAAATGGGTTCAACATTACTAACCATCAGATAAATGTGAATCAAAGCCACAGTATCGCCTCACACCTGTCAGAATGGCTATCATCAAAAAGATAGGCAGTAACAAGCATTGGTGAGGATGTGGAGAAAAGGCAGCCCTTGTGCACTGTTGGTAGGACTGTAAATTGGTACAGCAACTATAGAAAACAATATGGAGTTTCTTCAAAACATTAAAGATACAACGACCATATAGTCCAGCAACCCCACTTTCTAGGAATATATCAAAAGGCAATGAAAAGAGGCTCTAAAAGAGATATATGCAATTTTCATTGCAACATTATTCACAACAGCCAAGAAATGGAAACAACCAGAGTGTCTGTCAATGAAAGAATGGATAAACAATAAATAAGTGTTTCAAATCAACATGTACACCTTAAACTTACATAATGTTATATGTCAATTATATCCCAACAAAGCTGAAAAATACAAAATATTTAGAAGAATCTATTATCAAATGCAAATCTATTATCAAATATATAGTATAAGTATGGCTTGGAGGAAAGAATAACAAAATCAAGTTAATATCTGGATCTCTTCCCACTCTAACCTTACAGGCCTAAGTTACTTCAAGTAAGTTTAAAGCTTTGGTTTCATGTATCATCATCTATAAAATAAAGGAGTTGGTCTAGATTATTTCTAATTAAAATTGGTAGATTTTAATTTTCAATAATTTAAAACCCATTTTCAGGTTTTTTGGTTGTTGTTGTTTTTATACTTGAGAATTATTTAAACTCAACTGCTTTAGTTTGTGAAGTAAGTGAAATGATTTGGTTGTCAAACAAGTGAAAATACAAGGGCATGGGAAAATTGTACAAAGCAGGAGTCCATCTCTACCAACAACATGTGATTATTATGTTTGTTAGGTCTCTTAAAATGTCTATATGTACATCTTTATCATAAATTATGAACATTTAGCCTAAACCACTGCTATGACAACTGAACAAAAAATTTTAAATGCCAAAAGTTTATTCCATGTGATAATCTGAGCTGAAATGCACTTCTCTGGCTAATGAGCAGTGTAGGCCCAAGCCATGTAAAAATTGGCAATTCGACTTGCCCCATAACAGTCATATTACACAAGCAATAGAATTCTGGAAATCTAACATTTTCATCCATATTTTGCAGGTGCCCAATCTTAAAAAATATTGGCTCACAATATATAAACATGGCTTTTATGAGATATGAATTCATTTTGCCAACACATAGTCCCTCTTGGCACAATGTACATTTCTGTGTGAACACAATAGTTATAAAAAAAAATCCATCTCTAGAACACCCCACCCCAGTAGAATAACAAGAATTAGAACTCACAATTTTATAAAGACTGACATCATGAAGATTTTAGAGAGGCAGATTTATCTTACAAATCAGTGAGGATTATTAAACACATATTATAGTACATGTGTTTTGTGTGAATAAAATCCCAAATCGAAATGAGTCCACCAGCCTATGCAGATGAATGCCATCCTAGCTGGACAGATTGCTTTGGAATACGGAAGACTTCACAAGTTTATAGGAACAATTTTCTTTAGCAGCTCTTTATAAAAGGCAAAAATAAAATGATTCAAAAGAGTACCCTCCTTAAACTTTCAAATTTTTAAATACTAAATTATTATGAATAAGTAATATCTTTGCAAAAGAAACATTTTAAAACATTTTTTAAAAATTAGGTAAAAACAAGTTTGGAATGGTTTCCCGTATTTTCATCTCTATATATACTAATGATTCCAAATATCTAATTATCTCATTGGAAGGCTATGGTGTATATTATTCACAATAGCCAAGAAATATATTCTATTCCTTATACACCATAGCCTTCCAATGAGATATGGGGATTCCTAGTATTTCTAATAAGATGCAGCAATAATGGAAATCTTTACTTGTATGTAGTCAGTTCACTGTCTCCCTTCAAGAAGAAAAATAAATCACTCATTGTGGTAAGCAAAGAAATGTGCCACCCATGTTGCCAAACAAGAAACGCCATGATGCCCCACTGTGGGAATGTGAAAAGCAGATAGTTCCAACAGTGGGGTCCACTGCAGTCCACCTCAGCAGAGTAGCCACCTCCTCCAAGGCCACGCCTTTCCTAAGCAACCTGCACCTACTGACTCAGTAAAGTGGAGGTGTAAATGACTGGCCATTTTGACCATTTTAGCCATTTAGCTGTCATTTAGCATTGACAGACAATATTAGTTCAAGACCTCCTCTCAGAATTTATCGATTCTTTATCACAGTTTGACATCTCCATTTGCCAGATATTGTCTTTCATTTATTTTCCATGGTTTTGCCCCATAAACATCTTGTACCCAAATTCTCTCTCAGCCTCTTTGGAGAACTCACTCTATGACATACATTTAGAATCAAGTAAAAATAGAAACATAATGGAAGAATTTGTCCATGCCACTACAAGGTATGGTATGTAAATGTGCAGGTAAGGAAAGGGGGCAATTGGAAGAATGGTTCATTATTTGCTAACTCAATGTTCATGGAGAGTTTGTAGATCATAACTACTGCAAATAATGAGAATTGGTTACATAAAATTGTGGGTTTTGCAGTTCTGTATAGAAACATTTTGTTCTCTCTACAAAAATGTTATGCTAGAAGGCAAAGACAGATATTAAAGGATCATACATTGTACTAAACTTAATCTAGGACTTTATCCTAATTTCCATGAAGCCAAACTTCTCAGACTTTATATATATGGTCATTTCCCCAACCAAACTAAGATTATATTAATATATTAATCAGCTGATGATGATTAGCTGAAAACTGTTGTAATAATATTATTAATCTGCCTCAAGTGAAATATGTATGCATGAAAGGTATTTCATCAAACTTATAAGAATCAATTTCATGACAGTTTCCATACTTTTTTCATAAAAACTTTTATACTTTTGGGAGAGGTGGAGTTAAGATTTGCCTTCTCAGTAGTATACCAGATATTAATGTTCACCAAAAAGAACCTGAAAATTGTGAAAACTAAAATGTTCCAGTCAATCATGTCACAGTAGGAGCCTAGAGAAGGCTTTCTAGTTTAGCTCATCTAAAGTGAGTCCTGGAAAACGAGATCTTAATCCTACATATGGAAAAATATGTAGACTATTCAGGGGAAAGGAATAGCAAGAGTGAAGTAAGAAAGCAAAATAAAGCATGGTGTTTTGAAAAGGGAACCAAGAATGTATGTAGAGGAGTGAGAGGGAAAGGCTTGCTAAGAAAGTAGGACTCTCATCATAAAAGACATGAAGAGAAATTCAGTGTATTAGTGTCCTATTGCTACTGTCACAAATTAGTACTAACTCAGTGGCTTTAACTACACAAATTTGTTCTCTAACAGTTCTGGAGGCCAGAAGTCTGAAATCAGTTTCAGTTGGCTAATGTCAAGGTGTTGGCAGGGTTGGATCCTTCTGAAGAGAGAATCTATTTCCTGGTCTTTTTCCTCTTACAGACATCGTTTGAATTCTTTGACTTCCATCTTCGAAGCCAGTAATTGCATCACTCAAACCTCTGCTTTTGTCTTCTCATCTTCTATCTTCTACATTGCCTTCTCCTCTGAATCTGACTCTCACTGCTGCCCTCTTATAAGAACTGCTATGTTATTCAAGATCATCTCCCCATCTCAAGATTTTTAATTTAATCACATCTGTAAATTTTCTTTTGCCATTTAAGTAACATGTACAGGTTACTGGAGTCAGGACATAGACATATGAGGACAGGAGCTTTATTTAATCTACCATGCTCTGTTTTTACCAAGAAGGAAATAATAAGACTTTGACTCATTCAAAACAGAGGTTCTAGGTGGGGAGTGGGGTATAGCATGCACGAGGTCCTGGGTTGAATCCCCAGTACCTCCTCCAAATATAGATAAACCCAATTACCTTACCCCTATAAAGAAAAAAAAATCATTTAAACAGTGGTTCTCATATGTCTATGTAAACATCACCTTGGACATTTATTAAAATACAGTTTTGGGGTCACTTGCCCAGAAATTTTGAGACCATAATATGTGTAGTAAGTCCTAACTAAATAATGAAACTAACATTAAAAAAAAAAACCTCTCTAAATGATTTTGATGCAGATGGCTTAGAAAATATAGTTTGAAAAACAGTAACATGAAGTTTAGGATTAACATAATCAAATTTACATTTTAGAAAGTGCAGTCGCCTGACAGTATAGTAGATGAACTGGAGGAGAGTAATACAGGAAAGACTAAAATAAGATAGAACGCTGTTAAAGTAGTTTAAGCTAACATGAAATAAAAAAATGCAGAAGGATGGCTTAATAGATAGATACCTAGAAAGTAGGATGACAAAACAAAAAACCTTGAGGATTTGGGAAATGGGCTATAAAGACAGTGAAGGGGAAGTCTGAGGTATATGTGAACAATCTCAGCTTTATAGCTTGGAAATGTGAGTGGATGAAATTAATGATAATGTGTTTGAGTAACAGTGGCTATAAACCACTCACAGTCCAATTACCATCAATAGCAAAGTTGAACATTTCTTTGTTACCTCAAAAATTTAAAGTTGATTCAATGAATTTAATAACTACAAATTGGTTTTCTACTTTAAAAGTATAATACTTGTTGAATTCAGAAATACTTTTACTAATACATAATAACACTGACTCAAGATATAATGCATGTATGCATGCATATATCAAGTTTTTTAAATAGCCTTGCTTAACCTGCTTGTCACACGTTACTGTAGCTACAAAGATGATAGACTCAGACTTCAGTAAAATGTTTTTTTGTTTGTTTCTAGAAATAACTGCCAGTTTATAGACCTTTCATGTTTTATTTTCCTTTCTTCCAGCAGAAATCAGTTTGGTGGTTGGAAAATAAGAGATGTGTCATTTCCATAAATAGTTTTCTCAGTAGAACTTTGTAGATCAAGGTAATTAGCTTATCAGTCCTCTCACCATCATGAAATTTGAAGGAATTCTTCTGAAAATCATTCTCCAAACAAAAATATCTTTCAGTTAAGATTTTTACAACTTCACATACAATTTTAGCGAAAGTAGTGATTGTTAATATATTTCTCATTTCTTATTCTATGTAATAAGTTGTGAAAAATTCTGTTATCTTTGCCTATATTTAAATATTTGACAGCTAGTGTTGTTAGTATGCACCATCTAACAGGAAATAGATAAAACTTCATTACACATCTTCAGACGTTTTAAAATAATCACTATGGACTTACACTTGTCGATTCTTTATTTGAAATATAAAGCAAGAAAAGTTCATGAATGGTTCTTTGCTATTGAGGAGTGTTGCTTAAAAGTCACTTACTAAGAAAGCTATAAATAGAAGAGGATTTTGCCTTGGTTTCATTTTACTTATGCTGCCTTATTCCCAGCTGCTAGAGTGACCACATTATCTCTTGTCCAATAGGTGGTGTATTTGAGAAAGAAGAGGGTGGGACAATCTATGACTGCTCCAGACAAACCAAGAGATATGGTTACCATATGCCCTGATTCCACCAATTTTCATAGTTTTAGTTGTTACTCCGAGTCCCAAAGGGTCTGCATTCGTCCTCATTTTGTCAGCTAATCTGATAAAGTAGAATGGGGCAACTGTGCTACAATTTAAACTTTAGAATTTCTTTTTCTAATTAGAACCCCAGGAGCAAGTCTTCTTCCAAAGGAGGCCAATATTACTGGAAAAGATTTTAAGATATTTTAAAAATTAGTTTTTTGTGTGGAATTTTTATTACTTTGATGTTTTTCAGTGCACTTGTATTTTTTACTGTGCAATAAGCCATCCCAAATTTAGTAGCTTAATATAATAGCCATTTTATTTAGCTCACATTCTATGGGGTGACAGTTTGAGTTGCTCTAAAATGGGTGTCTCTGCTGATCTGGGTCTGGCTCAGCTGACCTTGGCTGGGTTCATTTATGCACCTGTAGTCAGCTGCCACACCAGCTGAGTGCTGACAGGTCTATGTTGGCTCATCCAGTACAGCTGTCCATGCTCCAAGTGTCCTTTCATTCTCCAGCAGGCATTCTGGGTTTGCCCACATGGCATGCAGCAGCGAAAGAGGTGCAAGAGGGCACGTGAGTCAAGTGCAAGGTTTCATGTATCCATTTATATCTGTATGTGTGCTTACACACAGGTTTCCATAATAGATTTCAGAATTCATTAGGGACTGATTCTAAATTTATATATATTATTTTTCTTTTTTCTCTTTCTTCACTCAGAAAACTGGACAGGGTATATTTCCTTTTCCTTCTGTTTCTATTTTAAATATCACACTATAGGACATGTACAATTTCATGTATTTTCTCTTGTGCAAGAAACTTTTCTTTGGGCCTGTGGTGAGGATGAAAATGAAACAAATAATGAAATCCAGATTCTAAAGGATAGTGAAGTGTTGACAAACAGTTTTGCTTACCTGAGGTCAGAACAGCAAGTCCTCACTAAGGTAAATTTCAAAGAAACATTACAGTGCAACATAGACAAGTTGTGTGCTTTTCTTAGTTATTAAAACCACTAGACTTCAAGTATGTAAATGATGCTAGTTGTATTATAAATTAAACAAAAACACCTCAGTGTTTCGTGTAAAGTTGTCACTTACACTTTCTTATAAGGTTGTCATTTTCAGCCAAATGTTGCAAAATGTTGAATGTCTTTGAAATAGCTTGAGGGAGCGTATACTAAAAAATATTGTAATATGCTCCATTGACTCCCAGTCCTCCTCTTTGCCCAATGTTTCTGTTTAAAAAAAAAAAAAAGATGTCCAAAAGCTCTATTAACTCTATTAACATTGTTCCTGTTATTATTTTGAGGGATTTTAATATGCTAATCTTCAGAATGCTAGTCACACCTTTTCTCAGTGTTCTTAATTCTAGTGCTCAATTTCTTCTCTGCTGTTCATGAGAATAAACTTATTTAAACTTTCTCTTCTCTAAGAACTGTACAATTGATAGGATTTCAAATTCTGGACATCTATTCCCTTGCCACAGCCTCATGTCCTTTCATATCATTTGTAGGTGTATGTCATTGAAATCTTGCATATCTCATATCTTACATGCTGTCATAGTCCAACTGCCATCTTTTAGATTCAATGGGATTAGGATGAATAGTTTTCTATCTCAACACCTCTCATTTCAATATCAGAATTCTCCTGTCGTTCTCTGTTGCTTTTCTTCATTTCTTTACATCTACTTTCTCACTGAATCTATACGAATTTACAGTGATCACCAAAATGAAGATTGGATTTTACTGTTTGCTTACAGCGTACATCCCTGTAGATTTTGATTTTGTTGATAAGCCTAGCAAGAATTCCTCTGCTTCATAGGTTTCTGTATCATAAATCTTTCCAAGGTATTCTTCAAAATCTTTTCCTTCTAATTATTTCTTCAGCTCTTCCTCCTCTTTTTCTCTTACCCCAAATCTACTCTTGTTTCTTCTTTTCTTCTGGATTTTCTTCAATAGTAATTACCTACAATTAACAATTGGATCACTTTTGTAGGCTAAGTGCTTGAAAGTCTAATTTTCTAACTCTGATCTATAGAATTTAATTTCTCATTTCTAACCACCTCTTTTACAACTTTGCATTGATGTGACAATAGAGTTCTAAGTCATAAGTTAGCCATGAAAAGCTCTTTGATCTGGATCTAGGTATGCTTTTCTACCTTATCTCCCATATGTTTCTACCACTATATAACACAGTTTTTCCCCATATATGTCTCTTAGCTTTTTCTGTGGCATCTTGACTCTGTTTCCAAAACATCAAGGAATGTCCAAACCTTACAGCCTTTTCTAGGCCCCATGCAAATCTACCTCCACTAGTACCTCCCTCAGTGCCTTCATCTCAAAGAAATTTTTCTCATTTTAATTTTAATTTTGCTTTACCTGCCTTTTGCCAAGTTGACTGATTCCATATTAATAGAATAAAATATTTATATAAATATTTATTATTTTATAAACATTTATTGTTTTAATCTATGTTTCTAGTATCCGACAGTGATGTATAATTGCAGCTTTAAATATAAAAAAGTCAGTGAACTATTAAGAGAACAACGTCTTTGTTTATGTCAGGTGGACGTCAGATAAGTATGAGAAGGGCCAGTGACTTACGTGTTAAGGAATTCCATTCCTATTTTTCATTTTTCTACACATGGCCCATAAAGGTAACTAAGTCCATTTAACAAACAGTTGTTGGAATAATAATTGTATAAGCACAAATAGAGAAGAGAAACTATTTCTCAAATTTCAAATCTCCTGTGACTAAAATGTGTACTGCTACTTACAGACATTATTTCATATGTAAATAGTATATGGCTATGCAGATAAAAATGTAATATTCTATATAATTATAAACATATATCTATACTTTCTTCTTCTTTAGTTCTCTCAAACCCAGAACAACAAAGGGATTGAGTCTGCCTAACAGTGTTAGTATGTTCCACATTAGAAAAATTACATTTGAGAAAACAAGCTCAGAGGAAAGATATCTGTTTTTCCTTTTCATTTAGAAGCTTTCTGACTCTTCTGTCCCAAGCTCTAATAGGAGAGTCATGTTGACTCAGAGTATTTACTATAATAACTTATAGCTTGTCAAAGTTTTTCACGAGATAATTTTATGCTTAAGAAATGTGTTATGTTAGAAAGACACTTAAATAAGTGAATTTCATAGCTTTACATCCAAGTATTCTTCTATTTGGCAAATCATTGTGTTAAAGTGTTATCTTCATTCTTGTTACATAAAATATGAGGAACACAATTTAATTTGTACATTATTCCTCTACATTTTATTATATTAACACTCACTTGGTAACTATCTATAGTTGATCTTTTCTGGTTGAATACATAAATGACTCTTCTTGTGGATTTGGAAAGTTAAATATGTTGAGTATATATCGTGTCAGTGTTCCTTCCATGTATTAAAATGTTAAAAAAAATTATTTTTACTTTCAATCTTTAGAGAAATAATCTTCAATTATATTTGAATGCACTAGAATTCATGTAAATTTCCTATAGCCAATAACTGACAATTTTATTCTTCAAGAGCTAAATAAAGTTATAAATAATTTGACCTAATTAGTAAGAAATACCTTCTTCGGTCTGAGACTTGGATGGGGGCAGGGAGAGAGAGAAAAAGAGAGAAAGAGAAAAAGAAAGAGAGAGAAAGTAAAACAATGTGAAGATTAATAAAGCCTTCCACTGTTTCATAAATGTTCTTATAAGAAACAGGGAGGTTAATACATCCCCCAATACATTCTATAGCATTACTTTCTTGAAAAAAAAAAAAAAAAGGAAGTTGTCTAGCCATGTGAGGGAGAAATTTTGGATTAAACACAGAGTACCAGTTTGTTTGCCAAAGGACTAGAAGGTTTTAATTGGCAAGTGTGCTTTGATAAGCCCCAGGAGAGACAGGAATCGAGGGAGTTGAGAACGAGGATTGAGAAAGACACAGTATGAAATTGGAATCCAGTTGGGGAGATTTGTGGCAAATATAAGAAAAAATAATTGGAAACATAAAATAATTAAATGCTGTTTTTAATTCAGTGGTTCATTATTTCCCTCTTAACAAGACATTTAAGATCTGTGCCTGTGTCATGTATTTGTATATTTCCAGCATTCATAAAAATGACAAACAGTAGAATGTTCAATATATATTTTATTAAATATTTGTGAAAAACTTTAATTGTGAAAACTGTATTTGGAAAAATTCTTATTCCATTTAAACTTTAGGAACCATGTAGAATGTTTATCTCGAAAGTAACAAAAATTATTATTGAAAACTGGGACTAATATGAATAATATCAGAGAACTCTCCCTGTCTTTATATTCCTGAGCAGGCATGTAAAACAAATTTTCTTTTTTGAAATAAAAGATTAACTAGGTAGCTTCTGCAATAGAGTCTCAAAATGTATACTGGATCTTGTTCAGCTTTCACAGTTAAGATGCTGATGCATTTTTTTCCTTGAGGAGACATTCTGCAGGGAACTTTGTTGTTGGCAAACTTTATACCATCTTGAAGTATGTAAACAGTCCATAAACTCTCTACTAGCAGGCAGCAGTAAACAATCAATCTCTGAACCATTCACTAGACCAGAAAAACTTCCTGAGATATCAAATAATTTCTTCAAAGCTTATATTCCACACATGTGTCTAGCAAAAATTCATTTTAAATTCCTAGCTTAGAGAATATGTAATACCTTATTAAAGCTAGGGAGAATCATTGCAGTAACATGTAGCTTTGGTTATACTGCAGTGGTCTGCAGCTGCAAAGCCAGTTAGAAACAAGTCAATCAGAAATGATTTACTTTTAGCAGTGACCTTGCAAATACCTGCTCTTGAAATCTTGTTGAATTTAGTCCAACTTAGTCCAACTCACTCTCATTTTAATGACCCTATCTATGACTATTCAAAAGAAAATAATATAAAATAGCAAAATCTAAGAACTAGGGATATCTGCATTTACTAATAAAATTTTAAAAAATTAAAGTTCAAGTAATGTTATTCTGCCCCTATCACTTTCATAGCTAAGCTGACTGTTTAAATATTATCAGCACCCTATTAAGATTTCTAAACTACTTTGAGTAAAAGTATATATTATGTCTGGAGAGATTCACATTTTCCAAATATCACTGCCCTTTGAACTTAAGTATATCAGTATATTCATATTGGCTTAGCTTCAGTTCAATGTGCTTTCTCAGTTAAATGACAAATCCACATTGCAAAGGCAGATATGAAATGACACAATCTGGCTGGTAAATATACAAACAAAAACAGTCTAGATAATTATTTTCAAAATTTATTTATCAAATCACTTTTTGATATGGTTCATAGTATATGGGGCCATAACAAACCTATTTTATTTTTGCTTTTTACATATTTAATTGAAGTACAATAAACAAACAGGATAGTCTGAATCATAAGTGTTGGGCTCAATGATATCCATAAAGGAAATACACTCATATAACCAGCACGCAGATCAAAACAAACAGAAAGTAACCAACATACCCTGTCCTAGCCATGACATGCCACATTCAGGTTAACCCCTATCTCGAAGTGTAACACTGTAGAATAGTTTTGCCTGTTTTAAAACATCATATAAATAAATTATGCAGAATGAACTCCTTTGTGTCGTGAGCTTCTTTGTCTCAACAGTAGGTATGTAAGATTTACCCATGATTTTGGAAATAGGTATGGTTTAATCATTCTCTTTGCGGTATAGTAGCCCATTGTATAAATATACCACCATTTATTTATCCATTATTCTGTTGATGAGCATTTGAGTTTTTATTGTTTCAGGACTTAGAAGAAAAAAACATTGCCATGAACATTCTTTTATTTGTCTTCAGTGAGTATACATTTAGATTACTTCTGAGGATATTCTCGGGATTGTACATCTACCTATTACATATACTTACAGGATATATGTATAGTGAGTTTTTACCAGATATTGTAAAATGCTTTTCTAACAAGTGAAGTTGCTCCACCTTCTCACCAACTAGATGTATCTGTTCTATTTTTATTTCATTCATAAGACTCTTTGATGTGTTGTATAGCATTGATTTTTAAATTGCAAGTCTCATATAAAACAAAATAAATGTATTTATTTGCCATTTTAACAAAGTTCTTGTTTATGTAAAATACTAAAATGGAAGGGGCATACTTACAGGAATGTATAGAAAGATAGTATAAAGATATCTGAATGATGAACAAAATGTAGTACCAAGGGATAGTTAAAGTATAAAAAATTAGGTTTACATCGTATTGTTAGTTTCTCTTCTTTTTCATGTCTTCTAGTGTTTGGTTATAATTTAAAAGAAGGTCTTGATTGGTTCTGTTCCCCCTAAGAGGACATTTTCTCTCTTAGAGACAATACTGCTTAGAGATAATTCTCGTAGAGACAATACCTTTTGAGACAATAGGTGTCTCTAAGAATATACACTAGGTATTGGGAAAGGCAGTCGCAAGCATGCAGTTTTCCGACTCTCCCTCAGCTACACAGAAATGAGTCTTGGGCCTGTAACACTGCCTTGCAAAGAGACTAAAGAGCTCCCAGCAGCCTGTGCCAGGTTTATCGTTTCCTATGGGAGTACCTTTCCATATTTCAGGCACAATGAGCTCTCTTTTGTCTCTGCTTAAAGCTGTGCATCATATGGCACCTGGCCAAGCCCACCGTTAAAACTACCTCCTGCAAGAAGCAGAAGCAGTTTCCTTCCACTGCGGCCCTGAGAGGAAAGCGTGTAGGCCTCCACTGCCAAGAGATCTGCTGGCCACGGGGACAGACACCAACTATCAAAATAGATCTCACTTTATTTCTTGTCTGTGTGAGGAAAGCCTTGTTCCATCCAGTGCTGAACATTGTTGTTTTCCTTGACAACTCAAATACCAAGATACAGTGGGCAGAAGTGTTTGGAGTCCTTCCCAGGAATGGTATCAGGTGCTTGGTACTCTGCTGGATACTAGGACTAGGTGAATTCATGTGGGAGAGCAGAATTTATTTTTGTCAGATGACAAAGGCTAAATCAGGGGTTCTCCTACTTTAAGGTACATCAGAATTACTTTTGGGGATTATTAAAAACATAGAATCCTGGGGCTCCCCCTTTCAGACTTTCTAATTCAGGAGTGAAGTGGGTGTGGCCTGAGAATTTGCATTTCTAGCAAGTTGCCAAGTGATGCTGCATCCACTGGTCTGAGGGCATTCCATTGAGAATCACTGTTCTAAGAAAATAGACAAGAGTGGTGAGAACACTTTTATTTTAAGTTATGTGGAACTGGTTCAAATATTCTCCAGTCTGTTCCTTGATTAGCTGTGTGACTTTGAGTTATTTACATCTAGGCTTCATTTCTACATTTCTATAACAATTTTATTTTCAAATTAAGCATAGTAATGTATTTTTTTCATATAACAACATTATGTGTAAACACTCCCGAGTACTTCCTGGTTTCAAAGGAGCGTGGCATCACTGCCCAATAAAAGCTGAGTCATGGTGCAACTGTCTCATCCAGTGATGATCCTGTGTGCGTGTGTGGGGGGGTGTTGTCTCATGTATGGGGACACAAAAATTAGCATAAATTTTTGAAGCCACTGAGCAAATACAGATATATGCTTTCTAATGAACGATTGTTTCAATTCCTTCAATGGAAAAATAAAAGCTTTGTGCATATAAATAGGTATTTTATTTGTTCCTCTGTGGGTTTGTTTTTACATCTTTGATTGTTATGTGGGAACTTCCGATTTCATTCAAATGCTATGAGTTCTAAGTATTTATTTAAAGACCTTTTAATATTTTAATGCATATTACATCTTGAGTAACCTGACAGTCAAAGCAAAACATTC
The DNA here is from genome assembly GCF_048564905.1 of Vicugna pacos. NCBI lineage: Eukaryota > Metazoa > Chordata > Mammalia > Artiodactyla > Camelidae > Vicugna > Vicugna pacos. Next base: position 63,729,325 of record NC_132989.1, read on the forward strand.
ACAACTTTTTTTCCCCTTCTCTCTTCTCTCTCTCTGTCTGTCTTGCTCTCGCTCTCGCTCTCGCTCGCTCTCACTCTCTCTATCTCCCTCAGTCTGTCTTGTTCTCTACCTTTGCCCTATGATGGTTGTAGAGGATCCTTTCTTCATTCAGCAAGCTGGCATGTATTTAAATTTTAGCAGTATTGAAGCATATTTATAAGTTTTGAATTTTATGATGTAATTTCTTTTTATCTATTATAACAAAAATTTCCTTCTGTCGAATTTTTCTTCTCAAGTAATTGCCCTCATGATTAGAGATTTTAAGTATTAAACATTTCTCTGTTAAACCTTTTAAACATTCAAAATTGTCACATATTTGAGAAACACTTGTGGTCTTGAATACTGTTGTGAACAAAAAATACTACAAACCACATTGGTAAACAAAGAATGCTGAAGCCATCAAGTTATCCACAGCTGCTGCCACCCCACAGTGAAGAAAAGCCTGCAGCCCAGCCTCTGCAGCCACTCACAATGCTGCACTCTGAAGGGACTCAGAATAAGAAAGGACAGGATACTGGCCCTAGATAGCTAGGTGCTTGTCAAAGAAATGAATTCAATGAACCCAAATGTTTGCTGCCTCCCATACATAGAAAAGCACTCAATTCTTTAACTTGCTACGTCTGGTTTTCTTTAGTTAGCAAGTAATCTTTTATTGTTCCAGCTACCTGGTCTTTGTTGTAAAACTCCTGTATATCCTAGCTCCTCCCCTGCCTCTTCGGAGCAGTCCCTCAGAGCGACCTGAGAGGCTGTCATCCTGGGCTCAAAGGGGTTTGAGTCCTCAGAAATGTCTGCCAAATAAAACATAACTTCAACTTTTAGGCTGTGCATTTATTTCAGTCAACACTGTAAATGTACTTAGTAAAACTTTAAGACATTTACTTGTTAATCAAGGCATATTGGGGACTATTTATATTTTAGATCAATATGTTATCTCTTTCTCAAAAATTTATTTGAAATATTCATTTCTGCTTAGTACTGAGACAGAAAGGGGGCAGGGCACAGCCATTCAAGGAATGTTACAGCAATTAACATCAAAATGGTGAAAGATTCAACCCCCAGAAGGCCTTGAGGCTGAAGATGGTGGGAGACTTAACCTCTAGCAGAGCTTGAGCTTCATTTTACACCCATTGTAATAGATTAGCATGGTGAATAACATGCCCACAGGCACCACGGCAGTCCCAAGGCTAGCCACAAAAGGTCAAAGAGTGGGAAATGGCCAACTTCTTGGGAATCCCAGTCTCCTCCCCAGGCTACTTAGACTGGTCCTTCCACTTATTAGCATATGAAGCCACCAAGCCCGTAAAAACTAGCAACACAGTGCCTCTAGGCTACCTCTCTCTCCCTCTTTGGAGACAGCCCACATTCTGTCTATGGAATGTGTACCTACTTTTAATCTGAGCACCCAACCCCCACACCTCATGGCCTTTCTCTTGCCTTTCAATTTATCTCTCTGAATAAATCTACCTTCACTCAACTGTGGCTCACTCTTGAATTCTTTCCTGCGTGAAGCCAAGGGCCCACACTTGGCATGGCACGTCCCAGGGGCTCAACCGAAGCCTAGCATATGGCCCTTCTCACACCCCACATCCGTTTTCTTGCATCAGTACCACAATCCATTTATATCTCTGAATCTATTGGAAAGGTGTTGTATATTTACATTATTGGTTGAATTATCATTCCTAACATGATTGGTAGGCCAAATACAAACTGAAGAAATTATCATCAGAACAACCACTGCAACTGAACAAGGAAATATTACTTAGTGTTGTGTCTGGTCACTTTTGTTACCACTATGTTTATTTTTAACATTTTAACAATGTGTTTTCTGTGAAATTTGACATTTTTGTAGTACTTATATTTGCTTTTTGGTATTTTGTTAAAAGTCACTTAATTGCAGTAAGAATACAAAAAATTCAAGTCATATTTTCTTTCCAATTACATATGCAAAAATAAATATTGAGTTTTATTTGCTTTTTGTTTCAATTTCCACTGAACAACACCTTTGGTCTTTCATTTTTGTTGCCTGATTCACACAAATGTCAAATGTCTATAAAGAGGTGTCGACTGAAATGCGCAGCCTAAAAGTTGAGAGTTATGTTTTATTTGGCGGGATGACAGCCTCTCAGATCACTTTGAGGGACTCCTCTGAAGAGGTAGGGGAGGAGCTAGGATATACAGGAGTTTTACAACAAAGACCAGGTAGCTGGAACAATAAAAGATTACTTGGCATCTCAAGTTAAAGAGTTGAGTGCTTTTCTATGTATGGGAGGCAGCAAACATTTGGGCTCATTGAATTCATTTCTTTGACAAGCACCTAGCTATCTAGGGCCAGTATCCTGTCCTTTCTTATTCTGAGTCCCTTCAGAGTGCAGCATTGTGAGTGGCTGCAGAGGCTGGGCTGCAGGCTTGTCTTCACTGGAAGGTGGTGGCAGCCACTGATGACTTGATGTTTTCAGCATTCCTTGTTTACTGATATGGTTTGCAGTATTTTTCGCTCACAGAGGCTACCCTTTAGTCTATAGTGAATAGTCTTAGTGAATAAAGATATTCACTTTAAAAACATCTATGACATTAAAATAAATTATGAATCAGACATGTGAATTATGAAGCAAAAAAAATAAATTTTGAAAAAGATCATTTTCAGTATTCTTGAACTGAGACCTCACTTCTAGTATCTTTCCTGCCTTCCTAAAGAGATAAACTGATACTTGGAATTTTGTTTCCATTACTCATTGGAGTTTGTTTTTTTTTTTTAATATGTCCATATATCTGGTATCCTTAAGGAATATATCATTTAGTGTTTTTTGGCTTTGAACTTTAAGAAATGGCATCATGTCTTCATGTTTTAGGTAATATTCTGTAATTATTTCTTTTACTCAACATTATGTTTCTACAACTCATCCATGTTATTGGTGTAGTAGACTATGCATTTGTTGCTGATAAATGCAACCAATGTTCCAGGTTTTTGTCCCGTCCCAGAAAGAATTCAGAGACTAGACGTAGTGGTTAAAAACATAAAGTAAGGATTTATTAAAGGATGGAAGTGCATTCTCGGGGGAGAGCAGGCAGGCTCAGGTAAGCGGCTGCCCTGAGTTTCTTTGGCAAGTTAGCTACATTGGATGTAAAAATTAATGGGCAGAATAGTCATTGGAGAGGGAAGGGTTTGGGGTCATATTCCTCTATTATCATCCAAACTCCACCTTCCAAAAGGGAGGAGGGATTTTTGTCCTTATTTAGTCTGGATCGAAAGTGTCATGGCATCAGTGCATGATGGGTACTTCTGATCTGAAAGTCTAATTTTATTGAAATGAGGGCATAATGAGCAAAAGGTTACATTCAGACACTGGAAATTCCTGCCTTTTCTCACCTTTCTTTGTTCTTCTCCAGGCCACTTGTTACCCCAAAAAGCATGATCCCTTATCAGCCCAAAGGTTTCTGCTTTTCTTTCTCTGCCCAGGGACCCCTGCTGCTTACATGATGTTTGGTTTCCTGCATTTGGTTTGTGCCCCTCCTTTCTGCCCAATTCCTGCCATTTGGTCTGTGTCCCCCTTTCTCTGCTCATATCTAGCTATCTGCCTGCTCTAACACATTCATTTTCAGTGCCTTAAATATTCCATTGTGTGCAAACACTATAATTCACTTAACCATTTCAAGTCAATGAATATTTCTCTTACTTATTTTTTTATTATTTTAAAATTTTTTTGCTATTATAGGAAGTACAAATATATTTTGTACCTATCTCTTGGCATATATAGAATAATTTTTCTAAGCCATATACTTAAGGGTAAAATAACTGTAAAAAGTTTGTAAATGTTCGCCATGACAAGATCATTCTGAATTATTTTTGAAGAGCTTATACCAATTTACAATCTTATTTTTGATAAATTAAAATTATCAATATTTTGATTTTTGTCTATAATTAGTATCATTTGACTTTTTAATTGCTGCCAGTATGATGAGTATAAAAAATATACCTAAGTGATCTTAGTTTGTATCTCTCTCTTTTGTAATAAAACTTAGTTTATTTTCTAGCCCCAAGGAGCCCTGAGGTGATGTAGAACAGGCTTGTTGAGGAAAGACTTATACCACTGAATCATGTCTATGTTTCAGGAAGTAACTGGCTTGCTCTTGCCCTGATCCTTCCTTAGTCAACATATTATTACACAAATGAAAACAAGTCAGGCTTATCCAATCCAACTGAAATTAGCATTCTCTACCTCATTCATCTGTCATCTTTCTACTCCTTTGCATGACCCTGCTTAGCTACTTATTTCAAGAAGTTTTAAACTGCTCAGTATTGTGCATTTCCCTGTTAACTATATTATATTCTAGTATGAATTCTGTGTGTTTGCTAATTCAGTGTGCATCCTAAAGTCAGAACTGTGTCAAAATAGCATTAAGTTACCATTGTGTACATAGACATCTCCCTCAATGCCTACATTTATTGAATTAAAAATAGTTACTTTCGTATTCATTCTTTAGTAGATCCCTTGGTGTGGGATTCATCCATTCTAGGAGTGGCTCACAGCTATATTATACACAGGTGGGGAGATAAAGCACAATGTTTAAATAGCTAATTTTATTAGAGGTCAGTGAAAAATACCTGAAATTGTAAACCATGGGTTATGGGCTGAGTGAAAAAAGTAAGGGATAAATAAGAAAAGTAATAAAAAGAAGTTGATATTTAAGCTTTTCTTTAATGGATTTGCATGGACTTAAGACAAAAATAAAACTAAGGTCATTCCACGCTGAAAAAAACAGAAAAATAGTATGGCTTCTTCAGACATCGTAAATCAAACTTTGCATGGACTGTAAGATAAATGCAAGTACTGATGGGTCATTGGGGTGAAAGGTAAAGTGGAATAGCTCTTTACAAAGAGTTGACATTTTATTCTGGATTTGTAACTGAATGGTTTAAATGTAATTATCTAGAAACATCTAGTAATTTGCAAAGATAATTCTAGTATGTCAAAGTGAAAATATTAAGGAATAATTGTAGTGGAGACTCTTAGTTCCATAATATCTTTGTGTTAAAATATAGCTTTATCTCTTTCATTTTATGGTAAAATAGAGTCTCTTACTATATCAAAATGAATCACACAGTATTCATATGTATTATATTCTCCAGAGTTATTTCTTTATGCAGGAAATGGAATGACAAGAAGATTCCTGTATTGTAGATTAATTTCCTATTTAGTTTGATTTCCCTGACATATTTACTGATGCAAGAAGTAAAAAATCTGTTCCTGTTGAAATACTACTCTCCCAGGAGGGGGAATACTCCACCATCTCTTCTTAGGAAAAAGAAAAAGTTATAGACTTGAAATCTCAAACAAGAATTAAGCAAAGACATATGTAAACGATCTGCCTATATGAAAGAACAAATTAAATCACCAACTGAAAAAAATTTTGTTTTCTATATCCAATTATCTTTATTATGAATAAATCACTTCCTGACTATATTGTGCATGTGAACATAGCCTTGAGAGGTACAATAATGAACTAAAGAAAGCGTTTTTACCAAATAACTTAAACAGATTTTTAGGCTTGTGTCTATTCACTGGTGGCCAGCATTTACCTTGAGTCTAAATGAAAAGAGGAATGGTGAATACTTTGGTAGTGGATGGTATTGAAGGAGGCATGTGGGAAAAGTTCTAACCCTTCTAGTATAAAAATACCTAGGACCCAGTTTCTTATAAAGTTAAACATTAATATAGTATCAGTTTCACTCCTAAATAAATTACAACATATATCCACAAAATCCCCTCTGCATTGATACATATATAGCAGATTTATTCATAATTACCCAAATTGGAGAGAATTCAAATGTCCATTAACTGGTGCCTCAATACACAAACTGTGGCGCATTCACCTGATGGGATACTACTCAGCAATAACAAGAACTTACTAGTGATAAATGCAATCATGTGGATTAATATCAAAAACAATAGGTGATTTGAGCAAAACCAGGTAGTAAAGGCTGAAACTATAATTCCATTTAAATAACTTTCTATAAAAGCCAAAACCATGGGAAAGGACATCTGATCACTGGTTTCCAGGGCCTCAGCTTGGTGAGAGAAAATTACGTACAAATAATATGAAGGAACTTTTTAAGGCTTTGGGAATATTCTGCATCTCCATTGCAATGGTGGTTATATTTTTGTATGAATTACTTAAAACTCACTGGTCTGTACACTTGAATTTAAATAGCTCTGCCTATCTATGTTAAAAAAATGACAAGAACAACAACAAAGAAAACTACACAAACAAGTGAACAAGAAAAGACATCTATTAAAAATAAAAATTCTTGGGGTTATTTTCCTAGCATTTGAATGTAACAAGAACAAATACACAAAACTAACTACACAAATGTGAAGTATTTTATAGAGGTGGTCTGTGTATTTTCATGCAGTGAAGTCAAATTTTAAAAATTAAGCTTTGTTTAGTATATTCAAATATGAGTAGCTTTCCTATGTGTCAGATTTATTAAGGTTTAATGGCATTAAATAAATAACCTCCTGTATCCTGGATTGCTAATTTATTTTAAAATTAAAACCCTTTTTTTTCCTTCTTTAGAGTAAAGACCCTTATGATTTTAGTAAAGTTGGTGAATTATTTCTCAGATGAGAATGATTGCACCTGTCAGTTTCTAGTGTACTATACTATCACTTTGACAAGATGAAGAACATTATGTGATAGATACTTCAATTTCCAATCCTCTCTGCTCAACATAAGTACTCCTTGATTAATTTCAGCTGTCAGAAAAATTAAGTTCACAGTAAAATCTAAAAAAGGTTGAAAATTCTGGCATAAAAATATGCTCATTTTTGTAATAGCTCCATATGCAAGGTTTTAGAACAATGTTATTTTATTTATTTTATTTATTAATTCATTTATTTAGTAATATATCTTTAATAGCTGATCTGTGACTGGAGTACAATATTCCTTGATCTAGATATTACACACACAATGATGATTAGATCCTCTCATGGGGGGTTAAAGAATGTAGGAGGAGACAGAAAATAAGTTAGAATATACTATTTAGTAAACAAGATTGCTTCAAACTGATATTTGTGTTTTTTAAATTACTTTTTCAATTGAAGTATAGTCAGTTTACAAGGTTGTGTCAATTTCTGATGTACAGCACAATGCTGCAGTCATACATGAATATACATATATCATTTTCATATTCTTTTTTTACCATAAGCTACTACAAGATATCAAATATAGTTCTCTGTGCTATACAGTATAAACTTGTTTTATCTATTTTATATATCAGTCAGTATCTGCAAATCTCGAACTCTCAATTTATCCCTTCCCATCCCTTTATCCCCAGTAACCATGTTTGTTTTCTATGTCTGTGAGTCTGTTTCTGTTTTATAAATAAGTTCATTTGTCTTTTTTTTAGATTCCATATATGAGTGATAGCATATGGTATTTTTCATTCTCCTTTTGGCTTACTTCACTTAGAATGACATTCTCCAGAGCCATCCATGCTGCTGAAAATGGTATTATTTTTTATGGCCGAGTAGTATTCCATTGTATAAATATACCACAGCTTCTTTATCCAATCATCTGTTGATGGACATTGAGGTTGTTTCCATGTCTTAGCTATTGTAAATAGTGCTGCTATGAACATTAGGGTACAGGTGTCTTTTTGAATTAAGGTTCCCTCTGGCTGTATGTCCAGGAATGGAATTGCTGGATCATACAGTAAGTCTATTTTTAGTTTTTTGAGGAATCTCCATACTGTTTTCCACAATGGCTGCACCAAACTGCATTCCCTCCAACAGTGTAGGAGGGTTCCCTTTTCTGCACACCCTCTTCAGCATTTGTCATTTATGAAGTTTTAGTGATGGTCATTCTGACTCATGTGAGGTGATACCTCATTGTACTTTTGATTTGCATTTCCCTGATAATTAGTGATACTGACCATTTTTTCACGTGCCTATTGGCCATTTGGATGTCTTCATTGGAGAATTGCTTGTTTAGGTCTTCTGTCCATTTTTGGACTGAGTTGTTTGTTTTTTTCTTATTAAGTTGTATGAGCTGTTTATATATTTTGGAAATCAAGCCCTTGTCAGTCTCATCTTTTGCAAATATTAAATGCTTTTGACCAATAATAGAATTTTGACATAGATAAGCTGCACTACGACCCCTTCATCCTGTCATAGAGAGACAAAATTCCTGTCTCTTTGAAGTCTTGGTTTATTATTTTCAATGTAGTAATAGTTATTGTAATGTACCCAAACTATATCATCCAAATGAGGAAAATCCCACACATAGCTTTAATGATTTGAATTGAAAAAATGAAAAATGAATAAGGATTATTTAAACATCATTCTATATAATTAAATATGATTTTTCAGCTTTCCAATTCCATTTACCAGCATGTGACAATTGATGATGATGTTAAACTAGGAGACAAGTCCTAGAACCATAAATAGGAAAATTAGGAATTTTACCTTGAATCATTTAAATCATTTTACTGTCATTCATAACAACATACATGTCAGTTATTTAACACTTCACAATTAAGTGGATATTTAGTAGTCATGGCTCCGGAAGAAATTACTAAGAAATAGTAATGAGTGTATGTTTTTAAGAATTTCTCTAATTTTTCTATAATTAAGGCACTTTTTCATCAGATGATTATATTCCTTTACTGCTTAACTAGTATTAATTTGCTAGCTCTGCTCCAAGGGATTATTAATTGAATAGATTATTAAATACTATCAAATTCCAACTGTGTTAACTCCATAATTTTTCTACATTCATTGAAGTGATTGGTTAATATCTGAAAGGTTTATGCCATCAGTAAAAATGAATGACTAACCTAGTGTCATGATCTGTCCCTACATTGCTAACTGAAAATATAAAATTACCTTTGCTGACCAAGCTGAGAAACTGTCATTCACATTAAATCAAAATGAAATGTTAGAATTCAAGAAAATTGAATTGGCTGATAAATTGCATCCTGAATGTCTCTTCAAATATTGTGAGTAATTGTAATAGGGAAACCCTCTGGCACATGGCAGCTTCTTGCAAAATTAGGAATGACTAAGTTTGTTTTGTTATGTAAGAAGACAAATTTGGCAGTGCTTTAGTTATCATGAAAAGGTAGAGATGCTCTTTAACATTATTTAAAAATATATTTTGTTTCTCATGATAAGGAGAAAATAAGAAGTATTTAAGAAACCTTTTTGGATTTCAAAGATAAAGGAAAATTTCTGTTTCTGTATTTTAGGATCTATAAAATTTATTTAAAACATTTCTGTAACCATATTTCAAAAGTTTTAATGAATGGAATATACCATTTCTAATTTAAATTTTCAGTTTGCATTCATTTTTCTATTGGTTTACTTGTCATGATAAATAACATGTTGGAATAAAGTGGATAATGTTGAAATAAATATTTGCCTGGCCCAAGGAGTTAGAGACCTAGAGATTAACTAGTAATGTCTAATACAGACCAGTCTCCATTTTCTCTCTTGATGAATGGTGTTTAGTTGGTGATAGTAAAGTATGATTAAAAGCAGTTTTGTTCAATAGGAAAAAATGGGTTTTGAGAGAAATGTGTGTTTAAGTCCTGGCATACTGCTTACCTGGTTAATGACTATGGATTAGTCATTTGTTCTCTGATCCTAGGTATAAATAGCAGTAAAAAATGGATATTGAAAATTATTTCTTACCTAATGTATTCTGGTAAAACTTAATAATAAATTTACTGTGGAGAACAAAGAGGGTGGTAGATGTTAAAGTGCCTGGTAAAAACAAAAGCTTTAAGAGAATATTAGTTTTCCATATCTATATTATTGTTATTTGTAATCCTTATATAGTCCATATTTTTCTCTTTATTTTCACCCAACCATAAAAATTCTGAGCTGATAGAGTACAGATTTTATTAATATTACTTTTATTTCAGAGAAAACAAAATTAACCCCTATTTTTTTGCTTTAGCTGCCAATAGGTCTCTAAGATCTCACTTGTGAAATGTCTTTATTTTAACCACATCCTAAAGGTATGCTAAAAACTTTGAAAATGATTTCAGTGTTGCTGTTGAGATTCTAACTCCTGCTGAATCAAAAGTGTAAATCACTATAAATATGGAAGTGCCTAAATATTTTTTAAAAGTATATTCTCTTCATTTTTTGCAATAGAATGACATGTAAATCAAGTATCACTTTTTAAGGTTTTTCAAGTAAGTTCGACTCATTAATGAATTTATTTTACTTGATGAGTACCAGCTCAATCTCTCTCATTCACTCGTAAATTAATAAATGAAAACTAAAGTGGTTTTCTTTTTGAAAAGATGCTATTTAGTAGAAAAAAGTTCTAGTCTTTATGATTTGGCTAAATTTCTGTAGCTTGATAAATTGTGTTGGTTTGTTTTGTTTATTTATTAATGATTTTCCCAAAGAAGAGGAATTCTGAAGAAACTATTTGTTATATGTTTTATATTTTCTTATTTGTCTGGGGATTGACTATTTAAAAACCTGATGATTTCCCTTTTTTTTAAGAAAGAAAACTGTTCTCAGAGAAAATGATTTTTGTATAGCTGCTGATGAAAACACCCAGGGACAGTTCTCTCTCTCTCTTTTCCCTATTCTGTAATGTACAGCATCTCCATTCTGGGCCAATAGATATTTTTTGAAGTATTATTTGATTTACAATACTACATTAGTTTCAGGTGTATAGCATAGTGATTCAGTATTTTTACAGATTATACTCCATTAAAAGTTATTACAAGATAATGGCTATGATTCCCTGTGCTATAAAATATATCCTTTTGTTTATCTATTTCGACATAATAGTTTGTATCTCTTAATCCCATACCACTATCTTGAGTCTTCCTACTTCCCTCTCTTCACTGGTAACCACTAGTTTGTTTTCTATATCCATGAGTCTGTTTCTGTTTTGCTATATACATTTTCTTATTTTATTTTTTCGATTCTACGTATTAGTGTTACCATACAGTATTTGTCATTCTCTATCTGACTTATTTCACTAAGTATAATATTCTCTAGGACCATCCACACTGTTGCAAATGGCAGAATTTCATTCTTGTTTATGGCTGAGTAAGTAATACTCCATTGTATATATGTACTACATCTTCTTTATCCATTTGTCTGTTGATGGACACTTGGGTTGCTTCCATACCTTGCCTATTGTAAGTAATGTTGTTATGAGCATTGATGTGCATGTATCTTTTCAGATTAGTCTTGTCTTTTTTCTTTTCTTTCCTTTTTTTTTTTTTTGAATCTATACCCAGGAGAGGCATTGCTAGATCATATAATAGTTTTATTTTTAATTTTTTAAGGAGCCTCCATGCTGTTTACCATAGTGGCTGCACCAGTCTACATTCCCACCAACAGTGTACCAGGTCTCCTTTTCTCTATATCCTCTCCAACATTTGTTATTTTTAGACTTATGGGTCTGATCCCAAGTTGCTGGAACAGAAGCCCTGAAAGTTGGGCCCAGGTTGGCTCTGTTTCCTTTAAGTGTGAGTTTTCCCTCCTCCCTGCACCAAGACCTGTGCCCCAGAGTGCTGGAGTGCTGAAGCAAGTAGGGCCAAGTGGGAACTCGTGGCTCATGTTGGCTGCAGACAAGACTCCAGCGTGTTGCCTCTGCAGGCACCCAAACTTATTTCCCTCATTCTGCTCAGATGGAGCCTGTGTGCAATCCCCCTTGTCTTTCACAGCTGGCCGCTGCCTTCAGCCTTCACCGCCCCAACCCTTTGTGGTACCACACTGCAGGGCAGGCAGGGCTCACCTGAACTCTTGACATTTACTGAGAGGTTAACTGTGGTGGAGCAGCCATTGTCAGAGATGTGGCCTGCTGCAGATGCACTGCTTTACTAAACGCCAACAATGGGTGCCACCATCCCTTCCAGGCTCTGCCTTTGGACTTAGTCACCTCTGCATCTGAAGGTCTAGTCTTCTTTCAGATCATGGCCACCTTAGATCCAGTGCTGCACTGTGATGTGAAGTGAGTGAGGCTGGAGTCTCACTTGACTTGGGCTGGGGTGTGCACCTAGGTGGTTGTGGGGAAACCCAGCAGCAACTAGAGCAGACTTCTCTTTGCCCTGTCTCTGGGACAAGGCAGCATGTGTGTCTTCTTCAGGAACTGAGTCCAGGCTTGGCACAAGCCAGCATGCGTGTGCTCTTCAGGAGCTGAGTCCAGGCCTTCCACAGTCCTCCTGTTAGTCCCATGGATTCTGCTTGTATCCCTCAAATAGAACCCCAGAACTGTGGCACCCAACCTGTGGCTCTCATTGCTCACTCCCCAGGGTGGGTGTGCCCCTGTGTATTCTCCTTTTTCCTCTGAGTCCCCTTTGAGTGGCACAGGTCCTGACCCAACCAAATTACTTTTCTTCCCTTTCTACCCAATTACCTGTGTATCTGTCTTAACAGCCTTGGTTGTACAGGAATCATTCTGCCAGTTTCCACTTTAGTTTTCAGTGAGAACTGTTCCAGAAGTAGATGTATTTTTGATGTGTTGATGGGGAAAGGTGAGCTCCACATCCTCTTACTCCACCATCTTGATCAATCTTCTCTAATAGACATTTTTTATGTACTTAATACTGAGTTTATTTTTATATAAAAAATAGCAAAATTATATGACTAGATTGTGCTATAAAATAGACTAACAAAATATATTTTGAATTTTTGTTTTCTATTTGGAATAATTTTAAAAGCCCAAATATTTTTTGCATGAATATAGTTCCTATTCTTTTATTTTTATACTTCATCTCAGGAGATTGAAAAGTAATATTGTTTTTACCTACATTAAGAGAGTAGGCAATTGAAATCTACAACAAATAGCACAGCATTAGAATTTACCAAACTGCTTTGAAAAAAATTCTCTCCAAGTTTGCTTTAATAATCCTTACTTTTGCAAAATTTTCTAGAAGTCAGCTTTGTTTTTCCAATTCCACAGTACCAGAACAACCGAGCAATGGACTGTGAAGTTGTAACTACATTTCTTCATTTTCCGATATTCCAATACACACAAGTTAGACAAGGTTCTTAACATCACTTCTCCAATAAAATCTAAGTTGAACTGCTGTCTGCAAAATGCTACTACCATAAGAGGCCCTACTCTATGGAAGGCAGACAAGCATGAAACTAGATTTTTTTTTTTCAGCTCTCATTTATTACTTATTTTTAAAGAATGTCTAGAGAGGTAAAAAAGTCCCCTGATATTCAGATTTCTATTTATCTGTCTATCAAGAATTTAAATTGTTTTCAAAGTTGAGAATCCAAAAATTTAATTATATACTGTTTAATTTGTTTTGATATATATATATATATATATAAAACATTTAATTATTTATATATATTTATATACTTTATGTTCTAATTAATACATTGTATATTAATATTTAACATGAGTTGCATGATGGATTCTGTTGTATATTCTGCAATACTTTTATAAGCAATTAGATACCAGAAGAACATAAAACAATGAATAGTGTCAATGTTTCTTCTGCATAAATACACTAAGGAGGTGTGGGCTTTGGCTTTGGCTCTTGGGAGGTAACCCCTAAGCCCTTGGAATGTTCTGCCTGAAAAGAGAGTCCCTGTTTACTTGGAGGCTTTGGCAATGCTAGATAGTCTATGCTAATGATATGATTTATGGTTGGGGGTCTTTGACCACATAGTATCAGCTCCACATCTGGAGGGAATGGAGTTGAAGTTCAGCCACATAGGGGGTCAAACATGTCTATGTGACCCAGTTCCAATAAAACTGTGGACACCAAGGCTCAGATGAGTCTCCCTGATTGGCAATGCTCTGTACATACTGTTGCACATCATTGCTGGGAAAAACAGGTGCTGCCTGCACAGTTCTACTGGGGGAGGACAACCGGAACCTCCAAGATCTGGTATCTCCGGGAACTTACCCTATGTGCATCTTTCCTCTCTGATATTAATTTATTTTATAATCAACCATTCCATAAGTATAATGGATTTTCTGAGTTTTGTGAGTACTTGTAGTAAATAATTGAACTTGACTGTGGTCTTGAGGACTCCCAAATTTGCAGTCAGTGTGAAAAATGAGAGTGGTTTGAGGAATCTTCAGAACTTCATAGAGACAATCAAAGTAGGAAAATGTAAAATGTTAGGCAATTAATCAGTCTCCTTTACATTTGAAACACACATGTCATCCTTCATTTATTCTTTTACAACATGCAAAATTTTATTTAGATATATTTATTAAGGAAATGTGACAGGTCCAATCTAGCACTTTTAATAGACATTAAAATCTGAAAATATTTAGTATAGAATTTGTGTTAATACAGCAAATAATGTCTGACACTGATTATTAACCATTATATCTAAATTTTTCACCCACTAATCAAAAGTTCTTAAAGTCAAAGTCTTAGGTATTTCTGTCTCATAGAGTCTCACAGAGTATTTTGATATGTAAGTTATTGAAGATACAAAGCCTTCACGATGGAACAATCAATTAAAAATCATCCAGGTTTACCTATAAACAATGATTGTACTGTGATAATGTCTATGATCCAGGGTCTTATGTGTCTTGTCTACTGCTATATCCCTAATGCTTAACATACTACTTGGCCTGGCTTCTGAGATCTTGGGTTCACTTAATTGGTCTCTGTATCCATGACTATTCTCAGAATTATTGTTACTTCATTTTGTCCCATCTCTGTCCCTTTCAGCCCATGTTGACAGTATTTTGCTATTATAAAAATCTCAAAACTTTTTCTTTCTTCAGTGAATGTCAGGGGAATCCTTACCAATAGGCACTTAGGTTCTTCCATAGATCCTTCCTGTGTAATCTCATCTTTAGTCCTGGCTTTTGCTGAGATGGTTGTTTATATCCATAAATCACATACCTAATCTCTTTAGCAAACAGTTCTTCAGCTACACCCATGCCTCTGTCTCAGAGCATGTTTTCTGAGTAGGCTGAAAATTTACAATTCATCAAAGGCTAATTTCTTTTGACTTAACAATTAGTTCCCTCATCAATTTATCTCTTTCCTCTCACATTCCACACATTTTACTAAAAGAAGCAAGGAGAAACAAGGTTTCATCTTCCATACTTTGCTTAGAAATCTCCTCAGGTAAATATCCAAGTTCAAAGCTTACAAGTTCCACCTTTATACAACTGTAAAACATAATTCAGTCAAACTCTCTCACTTCATAACAAGCATCACCTTTCTCCCAGTGTCCAATAGCATGTTCCTTTTTTCCATCTTAGACCTCACAACAAGCATCTTTAATGCTCATATTTCTAGTAACATTCCATTCATTATGATATATGTATTTTCTGAGCTGATAGAAATTTCCTCTACAGATTGTCTCACTTCTTTCTAAGGTCTCACTGGAATTGGTCTTAATATACATATATCTACCAAGAATCTCTTCAAGGAAATTTAGGGTTTTCTATCTTGAATCTCAGAATTCTAACATTACATACCCACTATCCATTTCCAAAGTCACTTCACACTTTTAGATATTTATTACAACAGAACCTCTGTTCTCAGTACCAAAATCTGTAATAGGTAGATATCTGATTTGTACTTCCAATTGTGTGTGTGTGTGTGTCTGTGTGTGTTTGTGTGTGTAATGGTCAATTTTATGTGTCAACTTGGAAGAATGTTATTGATTGAATGAGATTACCATTTTAACTGGTGAACTTTGAGTATGTATATTTGAGTAAGTATATTTTCATAATGGGGCTGGTCCTCATCTGAAGGCCTGAATTGAACAAAAAGACTGGTCACCTTGAGCAAATGGAATTCCTACAGACTGCCTACAGACTTCCTCTGTACTGTAAGTTTTCTTGAGACTTCTCCTGCTGGCCTTTGGACTTGAAGTGCACCTTGAGTCTTGAGCCTGTCAGCCCACACTGAAGATTTGAACTTGCCAGTCTCCATAATCATGTGAGCCCATTCCTTAACTCCTTGTAAATCTCTTTCTATATATGTTCTTATCCTACTGGTTTTGTTTCTGGAGATCTCTGACTATATGTTATATGTGTGTATAAAAGTAAAACATAATTCATATATATGTGTATGTATACACATATATGCAAATACATAGATCATATATATTTCACTCACTTATCTATTTATCTATAGATATCTATCCCAGATATAGATATATCTAATATCTTTATCTATAGCTAGAGCGAGAAAGAGAGAGATTTTAAGGAACTGACTCAATTGACCTATGGGATATTGGGGGCTGAGTTGAAAGTTTTAAATCTGTTAGGCAAGTTAGCAGGCTGAAAACTCAGGCAGGAGTTAATGCTGAAGTCTTGAAGCAGAGTTCCTTCTCTTTCAGGAGACCTCCACATTTTTTCTGAAGGCATTCAGATGATTAGATGAGGTCCACCAACATTTTTGAGCGTAACGTTTTAGATATTAACAACACCTTCTTCAACAGATTCAACTCAACAATTTCTTCTTGAGTCATTTTTGGTAGTTGATGTGTTCCTAAGAAAGTGTTTATTTCGTCAAAGTTACCTAATTCATGTCATACAATTGTTCATAATATGTCCTTATAATCTTTTTTTAATTTATTTCTAATAAAGTCATTAGTAATGTCCCTGCTTTTATTAATGATTTTAGTTATTTATGCCTTCACTCCTTTTTTTTTTTTCCTTTCTAGCTAAAGACTTGTCATTTTATTAATTTTTTCAAGGAATCAACTTTTGGTTTTGTTGATTCTTTTGTTCTTTTTCTGTATTCTTTTTTAAATCTCTACACCCATTTTTATCATTTATTTCCTTCTGTTAGCTTTTGGGTTTGTAATTGTTTTCCTGATAGTCCTTAAAGTGTAGAGTTAGGTTTGAGATAATGTTTTTAATGTAGTATTTTCCACTATACATTTCCTTCTGAGCACTGCTTTCAGTGCATCACATAAGTTTTATTTTGTTTTGTCTTTCACTTCATTCCTAAGTGTTTTATAATTTTCATTTTTCTTTGACCCACTGCTTTTTAAAGAGTCTGTTATTTCACTCATATTTATGAATTTCCCAGTTCTTCTGATACTAATTTCTAACTGCAGTTAAATATGGTTGGAGAAGATATTTGTATGATATCTTTTTTTTTTAATTTAACAAGAATTGTTTTGTGATCTTACACATGATCTATTTTGGAGACTGTTCCATTTGCACTTGGGAAGGATGTGTATTCTGCTGTTATTGTGTAGAGTGTTTTCTGTATGTCTGTTAGGTCTAGTTGGTTTTTAGTGTTCAAATCCCCTACTTTCTTATTGATCTTCTGTTTAAATATTCTACCCTTCATGGAAATTAAGTTATTGATGTCTCCATTATTATTGTATTAGCTTTATATATTTTGGGGCTTTGTTATTTGGTATATGCACACACACACACACACACACATATATTTAATAAATTGCTTCTTTACTGTCCTTCTTTGTCTCTTATAAAGGATTTAGATTTTGTCTAATATAATTACAGCCACCTGAGCTATTTTTGATAACTATTTTCATGAAATATCTTTTTCCATTCTTTCACTTTCAACCTATTTGTGCCCTTAGTTTTAAGGTGAGTCTCTTGAAGACAATATATAAGGAGATCATGTTCTTTTTTTTTTAAATCCATTCTGATAACCTCAGCTCTTAGATTAAGAGAATTTAAGTCATTTACATGAAAAATAACTGATAAGAAAGTACTGACTCTGGTCATTTTGCTATTTGTGTACAGTATGTCTTATACCTTTTCGTCCTTCATTTTCCCTATTACAGCATTTTTTTTACGTTCAGGTTTTTTGTTTGTTTGTTTGTTTGTTTGTAATGTTCTGTTTTGATTCCCTTCTAAAGCTTTTAAAGTCATGCAGGAAATAAAAAAGTGGAGCTGCAAACATGAAACACATGATAGTGACTTCTTTATTTATCTATGTAGCTATCTTTACTAGACATGTTTATTCCTTCATACTGTTTGAATTTTGTCTAGCATCCTTTTGTTTCAACCTGAAGAACTTCCTTTAGCATATTTTATAGGTCCACTTGTAAAAACTCTACATTTATGTATCCGGGAATGTTTTAATTTCTCCTTAACTGTGTTCATTTTTCTTCATTCTCTGTTTTTATTTCTGCAACTCAGACTGGTTAATTTCAATCATGCTGTCTTTGAGTTTACTAATTCTTTCTTTTACTTGCTCAGTTTTTCTATTGAGTCCCTTTATGAATTTTTCCTTTCAGTTATTGCACTAAATCTAGGGATCAAGCAGAGATACAAGCTTAGAGTGTTGTCAGGTCTTTTCTAAGCTAAAGCATCCTGTCCTGGTCATGCATGTGGTTTTCTAAATTTCCCAGTATATGTGGGCACTTTTAAATGTTCTAATTTCCCAAAGAAATTCTCTCCCAGCTTTTCCTACTATATTTAGGCAGTGTATTTTAGGTTTCAACTGCAATTTTTTGTCCCTGTTAGCTAAAGGTTTTCCATTCACATTACAGTGTTACAATGTTTTCTGACAATACCCGTCACTTTTCTGCCCTCAACACATTGTAAGTTAGGTAAAACAGAGACAAACACCTGGTATCAGTTCCTCAGGTAGCCCTCAGACAACACAGAACAAAGTAACACTATAATTTCTGAATAAGATCTGCTGTGGTTCCTCTAGAAGAACTACCACTATCTTCAAGATCACCATTGAGCCTGGGGAGTGATAGGGGAAAGACAAATAAAAGTGCCTCAAATTCTTTTACTTTTTAACGTTTTCATATTACCTATTTCTTGTTCAGCATCTGCTTGGTTGCTGTACAGTTCTGACTATTATTTAGAGTAATGACAAAGTTGGTTCTGATAGTTTCTTCACGTTTTCCAATGCTTCTGTGGGGAGATGAGGGTTTGGAATTGCCTATCTTTTTTTGTTTTGTTTTGTTTTGAGGGAGGAGGTAATTAGGTTTACTTATTTCTTTCTAGAGGAGGTACTGGGGATTGAACCCAGGACCTTGTGCATGCTAGGCATGCTCTCTACCACTTGAGCTATATCCTCCACCAGAATTGCCTGTTTTTAATTTTGGTGATGTCATTCACAGCACCATGAGATAACATTATACCTATTTTGAAACTCAGAAAGTTTTATCAACATGGGTTAAATAAGTTAGCTAAATCAACAATTTTATTAATTTCCAGGAAAAGGAAATAAGCAAATCATATATTATTTCACATGAAGAGTTAAACTATGTTGTTAAAAAAAGGTCTTAAAATTAGAGATGTTATTAAATTTGGGATTGTATATTTAAAAAATAACTGGTTGAGTTACATTTATCAAATAGGTCTCATCCATCTTAATCATCCTATGAAGATTTCACTAAACAAGCATTTTATCCAAGAAACTAACTTTCATTATAACTACGTTGATTTTTTTTGTTTTTATTTTCCTGTTGATTCAAATTTTTCAATTATTTTTCTTTTCTATCCAGTTTTTTGCTATTGGCACAAATACAAGAGCTTTTTATTTTCTCTAAGAACAGACAGGAAGAGAGTAAAATCATTTTCCTGCTTGTAGGTATTGCAAATCTCAACTTTAGAAAAAATTCTTACAACTGCAATAAAGAAAGAAGAGCAAGTATCTATTTTTAGCTTACTTCCAAATAAAAGTTTTGTTATTATAATAAAATTATGTGCCATTTAAATTAGAATTACTTATTACATACATGGTGTCCTTAAAGGCAAGCTTGGAAAAATATTTAGGAAATAAAACTCTATACTGCAGTAGAAAAAGTAAATAGTACAAATCATTGTAAACAAACATCACTTTTGTGACTGCTCAAAAGATGCTGAAATAAACTATATATAAACATAGAATTTTTATGTTTGATTTTTATAATTTCTATTCGAAATATAACTGTTATACAATTTCTGCTTCAAGGTGATAAAAAAAAAAAAGAGAACACACATCTCACATTCAGCACTGTGAAGGGTGTTTGGGTGTTTTTCAG
Source organism: Vicugna pacos (assembly GCF_048564905.1). NCBI lineage: Eukaryota > Metazoa > Chordata > Mammalia > Artiodactyla > Camelidae > Vicugna > Vicugna pacos. The sequence goes on from NC_132989.1 coordinate 63,749,310, forward strand.
TTTAAGTGAAAACTGGAAAATCATACTGAACCCAGGACTTGTAGTCCACAGACAATCTTAGTTTTTTCAATTTTTATATATCGTTATTTCTATAAAACAGCAACAATGTCTGCTTTGAATACTGTTAAAAACAATAATCAAATTATTAAAATAAATTTTCATGATGATTCTTCCTATTACGTGAAGTTAAACATTAAAATTTTACACCTTTTGAATTTTGGTTTCAGTCTAAATTCTTATCTACAAAAGTAATCTCTGTTCACATGTGAATTAACTTCATTTACCATTATTCTCAGAACTGAGTATTAATAATTAGAAATAAACATATTTTGATCCTTGCTGATTCTTATTTTTTCAATGATTTTTCAAATGATTTTTTTCAAAATACAGATATTTTAAGTACTGTGTGCCACTCAATTTTCTAAACATTAATTCTCCCAAGAGCTATTTTTATTACTGTTTTACTTATAAACAAACAAAAAAAAGGTGCTGGATTTAGTTTATTCTAGCACTTGTTCAATTTTCTATTAGTTACTTACACTAATTAGATCTGACATGATTTATTTATGTTGCTTGTGCTTTCACCTGCTTCTTTTCCTTTAACTCAACTTTATCTGCAATCTAGCATAAAAATTCAACCTATTTTATCTCCTCCTTTTGTTTAAATTTCCTTGATTAAGTGATAGGGTGTAAATTCACTGTAACTAATGTCTCTCTATATTTCTTGCAAGAAACTCTACCGTTAGTTCTAACAGATAAAGATAAAAACTCCCAAATGAAATCTGTTATCTATTTCATACAGCTTCTTTATTAATCAACATCTAGACTCCCTCTCTGTCTCAAGCTTCTGTTTTATCCCCAAAGTCTGTTTCATTTGATTATTAAAGGAGAATGCAATTTTTTCTATATGAATTGGTTTGAAAGGCTTATTACTGGTATTATGGTTGTAACTAACCTCCACACCCCACCCCAAACTTTCTTCACTCCACCTGACTTACATAAGCATTCAGCAAAAGGGGGAAAAGCATATTGAGTTTTTCTCAATATTATCCACTTGTAGGCTATCTTGCTATGATTCAAAAGTCCTTATAAAACTCACCTAATGGGAAGCTGAGCACAGTTATCATAACAGAAATAAACTGTAGATTGTGTCTCTGTATATAAGAAAAAACCAAGCTTTCTGTTCAAATGGTTCATTGTGATGGGGCCATAATCCTTTAGGAAGTCATAAAGCCCAATCTTACACCAAGCCCAGTGGAAATATTTAGCTGGAGACTGACTATTTGCATAGCATGTTCTAATCTCTGAGTCTCTATTTGAATCCCTGAGCCAAGCAAGAGGGACTAGGAGAGTCACCATGCGGATTCAGCAAATGATTCCCAACAAGATCACCAACCTGTGTAAAAGCATAGCCATTTTCACAATGGTTCAAATGCATTGCTTCTCTATATAGATCAGGCACTCACTTCAAAAAATACTTCTGTAACTGAAGGACGAAAACAGGTTATAGTGGCTACTTGCAAAAAATACTTCCGTAACTGAAGGACGAAAACAGGTTATAGTGGCTACTTGCAACTTCCTCAGTCCATCCATTCTTTTAAAGAGCTGAATAAATTTATTGTAATTAGGTACCAACTATTCCAAAGGTCTCTTCTGAGAATAACTTTTAAAGGTTTTCCTCTATCCTTAGCAGGCTGAGATGTTTTTCCACTGCCTCTTTTTCCACTTCCTTCGTTAGGAAGAATATTTTAGCATTTTAGTCCTGGTAAATACTAAGTTTGGGAAATCAAAGCACAATGTCAGAGGTTCTGCAATCATAATAACAATGGGTATTATGCTATGAAGGATGAACACTGTCAGAATTAGCAAGAGAAGAGCGTGTTAGTGCTGTAGACTTTAATTCTCTCACTCTATAGTTGCATAGTAAAAAGGCCTCTCTTTTATCTCATCTTGCTTTTCTTCCTACTAAAAACCACAAGGTATGTATTACAGGAAAACTACATCTTTACCTTACCCCCACATCCCTATGACCTAATCTATGTAGTTGAGAGTATGAATTAAACAACTGCCTGAAAGCCACAACAAATGGTTAAAAGAAACAAGAGTCAGAATCACGAGTGGAAGAAAAAAAGGGAAACTATTGTGATGAGTGTTAATCTTAAGGGAGGAGTTAGAGATGGAAGAAATTTAGAAGGCTTGTTTTTTATGATCTCATTACTTTAGTAAAGCAGATGCATTTGTAATTTCTCAGTGAACAATCCAGTTCAAACTCATATGATAATTTAAACATCTCTGGAAATCTCCTGCACCTTAGTTGTGATCTCATGAAAGCCTCACTAAGGATTCCTCGTTTAGTAAGTATTTTTAAACTTGCAACTTTGTTCAGTGTAATCATGAAAATCACTCTGGCTAAGATCTTACTATACGACTGGTAACTCTGAATGTTTTACCTTACTGACCAATGGAAACATCAAAGGTACCTACTGCCTGGAAGAAAAGATATGCCACTTGTTAGAGTCCCTGGTATTCATATGCACCTTCATTAATGACTCAATAACATAAGTGTGCTGAGCAACATGGGAGAATTCTGCATCTATGCCAACATCCACCGAGTGCCCTTTGCCTTTAAATGGTGAAGGATGTTGCTTTAGAGCTTCCAGCCCTGCAGGAACATAAAGGCCCATTACCACCACACAGCAGCGTTCTGATTTCGTCTTGCCCTGTTTGAGGATCTGGAGAGTCAAGGCTCTATACTCCCATCTCTCAGTATCTCTTTGTTTTCTCCTCTCTCTGTGTCTCTCTCACTTTAATACCATGGGAAAGCCTTCTGCCTGGCCTAGTTGTGGCCTGGGTGGAGTGTGGGATTTACAAGTGTTGCGGAAAAATGTGTTACATCTCAGTTGTGACAGCAACCTGGATCCGGGCGAGAGACCAAGCAGCCCTCGGAGAGTTGGAGAACTCAGGTTTACTACACCAGCGGGCCCAAATGAGTTAACACTTCAAACTCTGGACCCTTTCTGTAGGTTTACACAGGCCTTTTACATGCTGCCAGTTTTACACTTTGCAACATCATATGCAAATAAAGTACAACAGAAGTTGACCAACCAGGAACAAGCTTTGTAGAAATAGCTCAATCAGGAGTGAACTCCATGCAAATGAAGTATTACAAATGGACCAATCAGAAGTTAGGGAAGTGGACCAATCAGAAGTGAGAGTAATAACCAATCAGAAGTGAGAGTAATAACCAATCAGGAGTGAGCTCAGGGAACCAATAGAATTCTAGGTGTAAGTTAGCAGCTTTAGAGGCAAAAAGTGAGATAAAGCCTCTGGGCCAGGGAACCTGAGGGTGCTGGGAGGAGAGCAGCTGCCCTGCCTAGGGGTCCTGCCGGTCTTTTTATGGGGCTTCCCGCCTCACAAGTAAGGCAAACAGGGCACAGTTGGAGCCCACAAAAGTGGCTTCAGGTGTGGTGGTGTGGGAGGAGGAAAGAGTAGTTCCTGAAGCAGGGGTGTAGGAGGGTAGACTAGGAGGTGCTGAGTATCAGGAATGCCTCAGAGAATGGGAAATCAGGCCCGGTTTCACTCTCTCGCGAGGAAGTGGGTTATCGCGGGATCTCGGGAGTTCACGGGGCTAGCAGGGATTCTGGATGGGCAACGCCTGTGCTCTGGACGCCGGACGCCGTTCCTGTCAGACGCGTCCTGAAGAGTCCAGCTCACGCCACCCAGCAAGCAAACCCCAGTTTTTATGGAGGCCTCGTAACCCCGTCTCCGGCTAAGAGTCTCAGAGCAGCCCTTCTTTGCCCCGGGGGCCGGCCAGGTTAGGTAAGGTGGGGAAAAGGGCCGAAGGCAGTGCAGGGGCGGACAAGAAATAAAAATAAAAGCTGTTTCTCTCAGAAAATAGCATATCAATAAATAGTTGTGGGCTGAATGGATAAATGCATGAATATTGCATTGTTTACACTTCCAAGGAGAATTTCTTGGATTACTTCAGAGAATATATTTCAGCCTTATCAAAGACGTAGACAACCCTCAGCTGTAATTAATACAGACTTTAGCACGTTTTGGAGGAATAGTGAGAGAACTAATAATTGCACTAGTTTATTTAAAAGACATTTAAATATTTATATTAATATGACGTGCTTATGACTTCCATTTTGTTCTTGTGAGAACTGACTGCTATTCCAATGTTAGCTTTCTAATGAAAAAAGCTGTCAATACATCAAACTGTGCTAGATGATACTGAGTGATAAAATGCTAATTTATGTCTGCTCAATATATATCCCCTTTTAAGTGTATGTTTATCATATAGAGAAATAGTTAATTGAAATGAGTCCATCTAAAACAAACAAAAAAAATTAAATGGGATCTTTTAATCCTAAAGTTTCATATCTCAAACAGATTTGCATCATGATGAGAACCTGCTGTGTATCCTGTTTACAAGGAAGGACTTCTCCTGGTGAGTAGTGACTTGTTTACTTTTAATGCACAGAACCTGAATACAAACATTAATATTTTATTTTTAAAAGTAAAACACAGTGCATACCTAGTATTATATTGATCTTTTCTGTTTATACATGATTATTTAATGCATCATTTATCTTCTTTCTTCAACTAAGTAATTGTAAAGTGCTAACTGATTAGTCAAGGGATTAAAACATTTGATGAAGTGATCAAGTAAGCTTATGGAGAATATGAGGATGAAGGTAGTCCTTAAAGAGGAGGGTTTACATAGGCAAAGAAGGGATTATTTAGAATTTCAGGCAGAGGATGTGTATGCCACTGTGCAATTTTATATGAAATCCAGTTGAATTGTTTTCTGTTCTATAATTTCATTCATTCAGTTACACAGCCCTTTATTCAACAACCATTCATAGACTGCATACCATGTTCCAGGCACCATACTGAGCCTTTGGTATGTAGAGTAAAATGATGCACTGTTATCCGCAGTTGTCTTCAAACAATTCCATTGTGTTCATGACATATGTGTAACAGATTTAATATACACCTGCATGATGCATTAAATCTTCACAATCTATAGGAGTTCATCCATAAAGCAGGCTATTGTTGAACAGATGCTGTAAACAAATGATGTAAAGCTAAGTGAGGAAACACTGACAACTCTTGTGACTTACTGAGCCATTTAAAATGAGCAATGAGCCAAAGCAGGAGTCCTACAGAGAAAGAATCAATAATGAAAACATTATCATGCATATTTCCCTAAGACAAGGGCAATAATCATGTGGCATTCACTCCTGTTACTAAATAATTTTAAGGAGCCTTCCCTCCCCTCCCCATGGACTCTAACAGACCTATTTCTGATACAAAATAGAAAGATCTCCACTGTTGTTAACACCATGACTCTGTTAGACTTCAACTGCCAGTACATTTTTCAGAATCCATCGGCTCATTTAAACCTTCAGAGGGAAAATGACAGTTGAGCATGAGTTTTAAATTAAAGCAATACTGCACTGACTAGAAGCAATGTGGCATTCCACCATTTCATCAGCTGTGCTGTAGCCTGAACACTTTCGAAGGCTAAATAAGTGAATTCCGTATGTTTTCTGCCACCTTTCTTTCCAATTTCAAATTGAATACTAACTTTGTTTTTGTTATACCATTAAAATGATTATTCTCATATCTTTGCAAATTACATTATCTTTAAAACATGTTAAGCCATATGTTTACCTTTCTATCTATCTGTGATTTATATTATTCACTGTTGTCCTTCTCTAGTATTTCCTTAATATATTAGTCTTCAGTAACAAGGTTACATGCATTCAATAAATGGTGGTTTCATAAAATTCAGCGATATTCACTGCGTGAAAAAAATGAAAGGAGAAAGAAAACAATAGTGCAGGTTATTCTGGCCAGGTTTTTACTCACAAAGTTTTATCTCCTGGGTTGAGATGAAAAGCATAATTGTGCTATTTTTTTAAGCCATGTTCCCTCATGCCTTTCATAGACTGAGATTCAAATCCAGGCAAGAGTGCATCCTAGTGATTAAATTTGTGTATGTATATATTTTAGGTTGCAGAATGTTGGTGGTTGTTGATGCTGGGTGATTCGTACGTTGGCCTTGGTTGTGCTACTCTCTGCATTTTTGTGTATGTTGGAAAATTTCCATAATACAAATTAAAACTTACAATGTATGCACACTTATGTGGCCCTCCAAAGAATAAATGATTATTACAAAAAATCCTGGGGAAAAACAAAACTGTGTTTTCATCCTACATACTCTCTAAAATAAGTCATCCATATTGTTTAGTTGCTGCTTTGAAAAAATATCTGTTCTGTTGTTGAAGGAAATGAGATAATTTGGGGTGGTTAGGTTGGCTGGGCTATAGCCTTTTTTTATTCAGTAAAACACCAGTTTAGATATTGTGGAGGTTTTTATAGATATGATTAATATCTATAATCAATTGACTTAATAAAAGATTGCATTAGATAGTCTGGGGAGGAGACTTGATTCTCTCTGTTGAAAGGCCTTACAAGCAGAACTGAGACTTCCCTAAAAGACAAAATTCTACCTGTGTGCTCCTTCAGCTCATGCCACAGAATTCCAGCTGCACTTTTAGATGACCTGCCATATGGGTTTTGGAGTTTCCTTGCCATCTTTTACAATCATGTGATCCAATTCCATGATTTCTAGGATTGCAGAAGTGAGCTCTCATTAAGAAGCTGCAGAGATTTTATAAAATTCTTACATTTGTCTTTCCAGGTTCGCACAGTGTAGACTGTATTTTAGATGGAATTAGGCTAAAAAAGTCTGCATTCTGGCCAAAGTCAAGCATTTCAAATTGTTCAAATATAAATGATTTTGTATATATAGTCTAAGTGCATGCTGAAATTTAAGAATCATGAACTAGAAAAGGAGAAGAATTTTTTTAAATGTCTATTGACACGACGTCTGAATTGTCAAACCATTTTGCTTCTCAGATAACTTTTATTAAACCCTCAGTGTGACTAGGTGATGTTTAGGGAATTATAAACTTCATACGGGGTTGATCATACTCTTGTTTTTATATTAAGTCTCTATTAACTTAATATATAATAATAGAGTTTGATGTTATGAAGGGTAAGCAGAGATGCATCTTATTGGTGTAGGAAGAGGGATAATTTCTAATGTTGCCAACAGAAAATAAAAGTATGACTTGGCCTCACAGTACCTCCTGATTTAGCCGATAAGAATTAAATAGAGACCTTGTTTTACTTTGGCACTTCAGTTCCTGAAGATGGGACTCAAGATGCATTCTTAACCAGCTAGCTTCAAAAAGAAACTTTACACACTCAAGTAGATCTCTCTTCAGAATTGGTGGGCATTAAAATAGAATGTAAAAGAATAAACACATATGGCAGTTGACATCTCTGAGCGGCTATAAACTGACACTTTCTATTTTACTAACTTGGCACCTGGCTCTTATAGACTCAAGGAAAAAAATATCATTCTTTCCTGTTGGCCATTGATTTTACTCAATCTAGGCAATTTTCCATTTTTCTGTTTTGGGATTTACTCCTCAACATGCCTCCAAATTCTGGACAAGATGAGGATAAGTTGCATTTCCTTTTTACAATTCATTAGCTTTAACAAAAACGTTGCTGGCACTTACACAAACGCCATCTTACCTGCTGTTCTGTTCCTCACTATATTATTTTCCTGCTGTTTTTACAGGTGGCATTTAGGCAGTGCTGTTCTGAGATATATCATTGTTACTACATCATTGTCACAGACCTGCAGACACAAATCTGGGGACAAAAGTTAACTGGGAAAAAAAAATTATAGTCAAAATATCCGAAGTTCACAAGGCACAAAATGGAAAAAAAGTATATGTTTAAGACCACCAACAACTTCCAAAATCATTAGAAATAAATCACTATTGTGTTACTTCTATTCACATTTTCATTGCACGGTTGAATAGTTTAAAGTGAAACTAGTCATTTTGTTAATGCACCGACGTTCTTTTTTTTTCTTTTTTCCCTTTGTAAGGATAGAGTATACTATCATCAGAACTAAAATAGACAACAATTTGCTCCACTTTTACACATCATCTTGATGTGGCTCTGTGGACTTCTGCTACTGCTAGTGTTAATTGTAATGGTTATCAACAGTTGAAAACACATTTTAAGATGTCTCTTTTTAGGATTATAGTTAAAATGTGAAACCAGGCATTTAATTAAGAAAAAAAAGCCAGATGCAAAGTTAAATGTAGATCAACCCCTTCTAAAGCAAATAATTAACAACAACAACAAAATGAAATAAGATAAACTCCTTTCTTTCTTTTGATCAATTAGCAAATTTATTCATTAGATAAATAATTATTCCTACCAGATTGTGCCAGACCTGAGGATACAATACCTTATAAGGCAAATAGAACCCATGCCACATGAAACTTATCCTTAAAACAGGGGGTTGAAACTATGGAAGTGGGATTTGTGGAGTTAGGTTAAGGTTCCATTGTTAGGGAAAGGCAGTAGTGAAATCAAGCTGTAGCTCTGCTGATTTCATTCTGCTGGTCTTGCTAGTAAGACAGCCTTCCTTCTCAGAGCTGACTTCAGGGTTGGGTTTAGGTCAATTATGGGCAGCAGTCTGACATAGAAATAAATAAGGGTCTGAACAGAGGCTGAGGCTCCAGAAAACTGCCCTTTTCACTAACACCCACGCTCATCTTTTTTCTTCTCCTAAATCCTCTTCCCTGGGACTCTCTGTCATGAGCACATGGGGAGAAATTTCTGAGAAAATACTGCATGGCAGCAGTTTCTCACTCCTGACAGAGAGAGTCTCTAGACAGAGATCATAGAGCCCAGTTTAACTTCGTCAACCTAGCTGCCCCAGTGTTTGAAACCTTTTGGTGTTGTCTGTTGTTACTCGAAATTTAGATTATATTCCTTGCATTCTGCACAATCTCTCAGCTTTCCTTTTGTACCATATACTAAATATGACACCACTCATTTGCCCTCATCAGGAAAAAATACTCATTTTCTCGTTTATTTTAAATGCTTCCCTAATAAGAAAGAAAAAAGGGATGAGTGAAAAGTGCTGAAAATGTGTCCTTGTTAAATTGTTCAAATGAAAATTCAACATGGTGGAACATGAAAACAACTGGAGTCAAATGACCATATTAAAAATTCCATATTCTTCATTTCCAGTATTTCCAGGCAGATCTGGCTGGTTAAATTCTAAGCTGAAAAAAAAAGCAAAGCAAAACAAACAAAAAACAGTACTATAGCTGCTAGTTAATGAATGTAATTTTATTCCGTTGAAGATTATTTTATATGTTAGCCAAAAATGAGATTTTTGTCTTTCAGTGAGGAAAAAACAAAAACTCTCAGAATGTTACTGCTGTCCTGCCACTTAAAATCAAGCAGTCTCCATAGTCAGTGTCAACCCACTTTCTCTACCCACACCCACACCCGTTATCTCCAAAAAACTCGAGCACATGTCCTCTTTTCTGGAAGGAAAGAACATGCCATTTTCAGTGTCTGTGAGTTTCTTCTTACAGAGATCAATTAATTATTGATTGTGTGAGATTTCATAAATAAAGACAAATGTAAGCAAGCGATTAATCATTCATTTCTGATTCACCTTGAGAGAATAGTACAATGATAAGAAAAGCAAAACATTGGTTGTGTTTTCTGTTCATGCTGTGCAAGTTTAGCATATGCATGCTCTGTATAGTTCATAAGGATTCTTTCATTGTCTGCTGAGACATTTGATGTGTTACATTACTCAGACAAGAAAAATGACATCTTGAGAGTATCTATCAACAACTTCATATACTTGTATGAGTTGCTGTGCCAAACATCAGTTCCTTCTTTTTTTTTTTTTTTTTTAAATTAGACATATCTGACTGGTTCTGATTCTGATTGCATTACTTACGTGCCATGTGACCTTAGGCAGATTTTTTTAACCACCAATTTCATTTCCTCATCTCTAAAATAGGTACAGTAAAGAAATGTTTTTCATAAGACCATTGTGAGAACACACAGCTCATACACTTTATCAGTCAGGCCTCAACCAGAGAAGCAAAACCAGTAGGATATCATAAGTAATAAGTATACATATATATTAATGTATTTGTAACAGGGAATTTGTCCTACATAACTGTAAGAATTAATTAAGCAGTCCCTATTAAGACTGTTGTCCCCACATTTGATGTCAGAGATCAGAAACCACTGACAGGAGATCAGGAGGGGAACATAGGTGCAGAGTAGGGAAGATCAGGGGCAGGCTGGATCCTATGAGCACAAGCTGAACCCCACTGGGGCCCAAGTCTGCTCTTATTGCCCATGACCTTAATGACAAGGGTATCCTACATATGCTGGGGTCCTTTGTCAAAGAGAGAAGCACCCACACCTGGTCCAAGAGTGAGAGCTCCTGATGGGTGATCCAGTTGAGGGAGAGAAATTACAGCTCAGCTGCTGCTTCATAGCTGTGAGGTGAATCAGCTGATAAGCAACAGTGTGTACCTTTCTTACAGAATGGCTGCTGCTTCCGTTTTGCTTTCCAAATCTCCCAAGAATCCTCCTGGTGGCCTCTCCTTGCCAGAAACATACAGGAAAGTGAAGTCTGGGACATGTAGTTCATCTATTCAAGTTGACCCATTGTAACAGTATTCAACACACACAGGTGCACATATACCACATATTTGAGTTTTCTTTGACTTACAGTGTGCGTTGTGTTTTTGTTTTTAAATTTGCCTATTTTCACCCGGGAATTTGGTTGAGATTCAAGACAGATTTTATGAGTAAAAGGTAGTGGGGGAGACAGTTTGTCAAAATAAAATGAGGTAGTCAGACTGAGAACTAGTATCAGTTGACATACAGTCACAATTTATAATGGGTTTATTATAAATAAACTTCAAATTTAGCAAAAAAAACATTAAAAGTTGAAATTTCTAATCTTTGTAAATCTGAGGCAATTTCTATCTTTCTATCAATTAAGATGAAATGTACTCAAGAATACCTCATTTTCAGCTCTCTTCCATAGAAAATTCAGGAATATAGTTCCAACTTCTCTGAGACTTACCTTTTCAGTCATCTTCTAGGAGGAAAGATTTTATTTTGAGATAGAGATTCATTTTATACATGGTTGCTGTACAACCACTTTATTCTTGCTGAGGGATAAATTCCTTTGCTGTTAGGGACAGAGTAAACTTATTAACTGCTCAGTTGTTTATCTTCAGTTGAACAAGTGTAAACTCAGGTGCTCTGACAGTATGTTAAATCCGTTTAACCTTTCATGATTGCTAGTTTCATTCTTCAGTGAACAGTGTTAGCTTTTGTTCTTTAATAGTAGTATGATGACTATTGAATTAAGTGCTTCTAATTTACTCTTAAAATAAAAATATGTTGCATTTTGGCCCATTGTGCCTTGGGATCTTTGTGGAATTGAGGAAAGTTCACAGGCACAGCCCTGAGTGCTCAGAGCAGAGTCTCAATATAATCTATATAATATCAACTGAGATGCTTTTATAAAAATGTATTCAGCTCCTACAGAATGGGATTAAGATTTATTCTAAACTCTGTTATGGGGACCAGGCTCTGCATGCTTTAACAAATAGGAGGTTTTTTAAGGTTATACTGTGAGAACATCATTTAGAAAATACTATGATGTCAAGTTAGGGCTGGCTACAGAAAGAGAATGATATATGTTGATGTATATAGATGAAGCAGGAGAAGGAAATTCCCAACGGGGAAGTATGAGGGATGTTGAGAAATAGCTTTCTCTGTCAGAGTTTTGCCTAACACCATTTGACATCTGCTTGCATTTTGAATTCCAGAATCAACTGGTAGTTGTGCATTTTGAATTCCAGAATCAACTGGTAGTAGACCATGCTTGATTTCTGGGAATTTACTAAGAATAATAACTCAGACAATATTTGTTCCTGAGCAATATTTGCTCCTAGCAATTTATAGAAAGTATAGTCTTGCAAAGGCCAGAACTGTTGAATTGTTGTGTGAAAAAAAGTAGTAATCATCATATTTAGACAGGTCATTTTGGTCGATATTGGAGGTTACTCAAGGACTTCAGTTATGTTTACTTCTTGAATGTAGCAACTTACAATGTAGTCTTTGAGTAACTTTCCAAACTTTTCCTTAAGGCCTATCATTTTCTTAACTGTGAAGTTTAGATAGATTCACCATCTCTCTATATTTGACTATTAATCATGATTATGATTTCAGGAGAAATGTGGTATGAAAATATAAAACAAAGCCGTTTGAAAATACAAGTTCCTGTTTATAGTGATTGTAGTAGAAAAGAAAAACAAGACAAAAAAACACTCAAGCAAATATCCATCAAAATGTATCATTGCTTTAAAAGAAACCCATTGGATGTGTTGTTTAAAGAACTGATTTTTATGCAGCATATTATGACTTAGAGAATAGAAATGACAGTTTCCACTGAATGAGAACCAGTGTATGCAGATGGAAAGTTTCATTCACAAGTAATTTCATTTAAGCCCTTGCTTATACATTTTTATCTGTTGAAACTAGTCAGACACTTAAATTGTAAAATGGGGTTAAAATGTTGTATTATCTATGATTTGAAGCAAAATTTTTTAAAAAGTTTAGCTGCATTTTATTGTTTTCTCTTTTAATGTCCTTTATTGTGTTTTTATATGTATCCAACATTTTTGAATGCTCATTATTCTAGACAGTTGCCATATGTTGTATGTGCATTACTTTGATCTTCACAAAACCCCGGAAAGTTACATAAAGAAGTAGTTTCACCTATAGCCAGGGTATAAGTAAATGGTAAAATAAGTTAAAATAAAATTTTTAAGTACCATATAAACTTTAAGAGTTTTAAAAAGAAGTATTTTCATCCTGTTTACTTAAAAATAAGGCTTTGTGGTAATCACTTAGTCAAGGTAATAAATATCTTTACTCCTTATTCTATTTTTTCTCATATCTCTAATGCACAAAGTTGAATTTATTCTACTCCTCAAACCATAGCATAGTATAAACATTGATCTGAGCAAGGCCGTGCTCTCATTTATCTGTGCCTTGTTATTGCCATCCTCTGTTCCTGTTTTCCTTCTATTTCTTTAGGCAGTTATCCCATTTAATATCCATCTTTTAATTTGTGTATATTCTTGTAAATTGTGCCTTGTATTCTATCCACATGCATTTATTCTGGTACATCATAAGCTACACATCTCTTTTTTATTTTTTTCTTACTTAGTGTGATTGAAAAAATTCCATCTACCCATATTACTGTGCATAAATCTAATTCATTGCTTCTAATTGTCCATAATACTCCATAATACTTATTCACCATATTTTACATTTTTGCTTACCTACTGGTGAGCAATGAGTTTTTAAAAACCCCCTATACTAAAAATAATTCTCCATTGAATATTGCTGAATATATTTACTTCTTGGGGTATATACTTAAAATCCAAAATGCTGGGTCACAGTCTGTCTTACAGAATGATACTAGATGGCCCTTCAGATGATCAGCCTGTACTCCAACCTGCAATCCATGCTAGTGTCAGTATGGTCCACTTCTCAATAAATAATATTTTTCAGCTTTAAGTTTTTAAGAAATATAATTTATCATTTTGTTTGATATGCAATTTTATGTTTATTAAAAATTTAAGTACCCCTTTATATTCTCATAAGCCTTTTAAAGGAAGGTCTTCCTCAGTTAATATCTTGATCTTATCTCTCACTTGATTTTCAGTTGTGTTTCCTACCTTATTCATGTTGATTTGCAGGAGTTTCATGTATATTCTAGATGTTAATCCTCTGTTGATTTTACATTTGACAAATATCCTCGTCTTTTCTGTTAGCTTTCTTATTAAAAGGTTAAGAATTTTCTTTTTGTAATCAATGTATTAAAATTTTACTACATATTTACCTTAAGATTTTCCTTCTCACCTAGCAGAGATTCTATGAACCATTTAGTCTGAGGTCTTTCAAATATATCTCAATCTGGGAAATGTTTACTCCATTATTATTATACTATTTCCTTCTTTCTAGTTTTATTATTTTCTTTAATATATCCATTTTTTGTCTATTCATGCTTATATTCTCTGTATTTGTTAAAATTTTGTTTTCTGTATCTCTTTACTCCCAGTGTCGTCTGTGTAATTTACCCCACATGATCATTCAACTCACAAACTCACTTTCAGCTATTTACATCGCATAGTTTCTCTCTTTTATTATGTTCTTTATCTCATTAGCATCTAACATGGTAATATTTTCCTCTTATGGTTACATATACTCATCATGCTTATTTTAATGATTTATTCATTGCTTCAGTAATTCTTCTTCAGATATACATTGTTCAGTTTCTGTTTTCTTTTGAAGAAAACTTCTATTCTTCAGTTATCTTGTATTTTGGCCTTTGAGCTCCCATTCTTCTGGATAACAGCTTTTCTTTGGTAATGTATATTGGGGAAGGGCTAATGATCCAATTCTTCTGTTTTATGCAAAAATGTTTAACATAAACTGTGTTATTAAGGAAAACTAGATTTTAATGTATTCTAGGTGTTTATATTTTGTTTGATAGTTTTAATTTTCTTAACTGGTAGATGACTTATAATAATATCTACTTTTTTAAAAGGTACATGTACCAGGCTGTATGCTAAAGATTTAACCTATGTTATCAACTTTAGTATTGTTTTCAGTGGCAACAATCATGTGATTGTACTGATATAAATAAGAAAATTATTTGTTTAACACAAAATCTGGAGATAGGTCTTTGGGACTTGTACAGATTGCAAAAATGTCAAAAGGACAGGTTATTCCTTCTGTCTTCCTAGTCCAATTTAGCTTTTGGCTTTCATCCACAAGATGGTAACTGCTATACTTCTAGTAATCAAAATCATTTTCTACATTACACACAGGAGGCACAGAGTAGATCAAAGGATAAAGGGCTAAATTAGGTGCTAGGCTAGTTTGTGTATTATATTAAATTTCCTGGCAACCTTACCCAGTACCTTTCTCTTATAACACATTGGCTAAACTTGAGTTGCAAAGCCACTCATACTTGTAAAAGAAAACTGGAGAACAAAGGCTGCAAAACAACATCCCTGCTTCTGTCACCTGAGAAAACACAAGAGATTGGAGCTTTGGAAGTCTCCATGCACATTACCTCACTGGATCTTTATATAAACTCAGTGAGGTATCTGTACAGCTCCTGAATTGGTGCTGCGGACTTTTGAGTGCTAGAAGTATACGTTCTCATTGTTTTCTGATCTTACAAAGAGCAGCTTCAGGGACTGCCTTAAATACTAACTTTTCAGTTGTGCATAGTTCCAGAAAGCAATGAATAGAAGCAGGAGAGACTGATTTACCACAGGAACCACGAAGCAGCTTCTTTTTTATTTTTGTTTGAAAAGCCAATATGAGAGGAGCTGAATAAGACATAATGACTAAATATGATATGCTGTCCTATATGGGATCCTGGAACAGAAAAAGGATATTAAGTGAAAACTAAGGAAATCTAAATAAAATACGGATTTTACATAATACTAATGTATCGATATTGGTCTATTAATTGTAACCAATGTCCCATACTAATGTGTGATAAAACAATAGAGGAAACTAGGTGTGGGGTACATGAGAACTGTCTGTGGTACACTGTCTTCTTAAATTTTCTGTAAATATAAAATTGTTCTAAAAATGAGGTTTATTTAAAAGAAAAAATAGGTCTGTATAGAGCCAAGATGGAAGTCTGTCAGTCATAAGATGTGCTATGAACTCCTCCATCTGCAGGGAGCAGAATTCACCTTTGTCTCCAGCTGATGCACCCTGAAATTCATTGCTCATTTGCTCTTAGACAGTGACTAGTCATGGTAGGGATTAAGCAGACTTGTTTATAGGAGATGCAGGACTCCTCTGTGGGGAGATTTTGATCTGAGACCACTTGATGGCCTAACTCAATTTTCTATAGACTCCACTACATTCTAAGACACCTCTACTCAATCTTCTATCTGTATCTTCTGCACACGGTGTCAGACTTGTGTTGTCTAATGGCTCCCTAGATCTCAGCCACTCTCAATTATTTTTCAACTTGTGGATCTGCTAATAAATTTTTTTGGCTACTTGATTCTATCTTAGCATTTGCTTCTCAGAATACCTGGGCTAATGCAATAACTATGTGATCACCATGTTAGGTGAAATAAAACAACAACTACAAAAATCTATAAAATTCAACACACCTTAATGAGAAAAACTGTCTGCAAATTAGGATCTTAAAGAAACAACTTCAACTTAATGAAGGATAGTTGTTAAAATTTAAAGTTAGCATCTCATTTAATGATGAAATATTGAACACTTTCCCCACTTTGGGAATAAGACAAAGATACCTACTTTCACTACTTCTATTCAACATTGTACTAGAGATCTTAGTCAATGTAATAGGGAAAGAAAGAAAAAAAAGATTAACATTGGAGAAGAATAATCAACACTTTATTATTGGCATTGATTGCACTGAATATCCTTAGGAATCTACAGAACTAGGATTAGAATAATACGTGAATTTAGCAAGTCAAAGGCTATGAACTTAATATAAGATTTATTAGTAGTGTTTTTATATACTAGCAGCAAACCACTAGAAAACATAATTTAAAAATATTTGCAATATAACTGAAAGCCATAAAATAATTAGGAATAAATTTGAAAAATATTTGCAAGACCTTTATACTAAAAATTATGTAATAATACTGATATAAGTTGTCATAAACCCAGAGAAATAATGTGGAAATGTATGTATAAATCCAAACAAATTAGAATAGCCAAATCTCTTTTCTAAAAATCAAAGTTGAAAGAGTTATTTTACCTAATTTCAAGACTTACTATAAAGGTACAGAAGTCAGTACAGTGTAAAGTTAGTGAAAGAATAAGTGTATAGACATACAAAATAAAATGTTTCGGAAATAAATGCAAACGTGTGTTCAGGTGATTCTTGACAAGGTTACTAAGGCAATTGCATGGGAAAAAGAAAAATATTTTCGACATATGGTTTAAAATAATGATACTTGTTATAGAAAAAATATGTTGTTGCACATTATTGTAGATAGAATAATGATCTCCCAAAGATGGCTATGTATTAATCCTCTGTACCTGTAAATATGTTACCCTATGGCAAAAGAGATTTTGTAGGTGTGATCAAGGTTAAGGACTTTGAAATGAAGAAATAATTCTACGTTTTCCAAGTGGTTCAGTTTAATGACATGAATCCTCACAAGTGAAAAATTCTTCCTGCCTGGGTCAGAAAAAGATGTAACATGAAAGGGACTCTACTAACCATTACTGGCATTGAAGTTGGAGTAAAAGGCTGCAAGCCTAGGAATGTGGACATCCTTTAGAAGTTGTGGGTTAGTCTTCAGCTGACAAGCAGCAAGGAAACAGGGGCTTTCATCTTAAAACTGTAAGAAACTGAATTCTGCCAACAACTGAAGTAAGGAAATAGATTCTCCCCTAGAGCCTCTGGGAAGGAATATATCCCACCAAAATCTTGGTTTATACTCAAGTGAGATCCATGTCAGATTTCTGATATTCAGAACTTTATGATAATAAATTTATATTGTTTAAGCCACAAAATATTGATATTTCATTATGGCAACAATAGAAAAGTAATACAAGTATATACAAAAATTTAATTTGAAATGTATCAGATAACTAAAAATAAAATTAAAAAACACTAAAGCTGTTAGAAGGCATAAAGGAAAATCTTTACATATTAGGATAGGCAAAGATTTCATAGAACACAACAGAAACATGAAACATAAAAGAACAAAAGAAAATTTAGATTTATCCAACTTAGAAATGTTTGCTCTTTGATCGTCACCATTAAGAAATCAATAAATTAAGTCTCAGATTGGTAGAACATATTTATAATACATATCTCTGACAAAGGATATAAAACATAAATATTCAATAATAAGTTAAAACCCAATTAAAGTAGTAAAATATTTAATCAAAAGACATATAAGGTGGCCAATACTTACACAAAAAAAAGTTCAACCTCATTTAACTTTCATGAAATTGAAAATTAAAACTATAATGAGACACCACTACACATCTACAATATTCATTCACTATACTGTATTGACATTTTACATCTTCTGAAATAATATTGCCATTTGCTTTTCCATTTATTTTTCGACTTAACCTCATACATTATTGAGAATACAAAATCTGTTGCTGTAACTAAAAAATGCTCCACATAGTGGTTTAAAGAAGAGAGTGATTTATTTCACTCATTTCAAATCACACGTGGGCTTTCTGGCACTATTGGCTGATGGCCCTGCCCTCCCTCTTGTGTGGTTTCCATTTTGGAGTCCAAGATGACTGTTCAGCCACAGCCATAGCCCAAAGATTTGAAAGAGTGAAGTTAGTGGCAGGCAAGGTCCTTTAGGGTGACCAGAAGAAGTTGCGCACACCACTTTGTTGCATATTCTATTGACTGCATGATCACGGCTAGATGCATGAGAAGGGGCAAATGGTCTCCAGCTGCGAAAGCTGAGCTTACGAAAGTGTATGTATGGAAGTCAAGGGTGTGGCAAAGATTGTTTTATTCCCTCAGAGAATATTTATGTAACCCCAGGATGTATGTACCCTAATCTGAAGATTATTGCCTCATAGTATATTATTTACTTACTAATGTATTAAAGTGGTCTGTTTTAAAAGCTTTGCAGATGTACACTCTTCTTATTCACAAAATACTTGCCGTTTGACATTAACGAGCGGACCATTATATCAAGGAAATGGCTCTTTATAGTATGAAGAAATTGAAGAGATACTGTTGAGTAAAAAGTAATGAATAGGAACGTAAGAACATAAAGTTTTCAGGATCCCTTGCTTTCCACTGGATGGCACACTGAATTCCCCATCATCTCTCTTCATTCTTGTAACCCAAACAAGGTTAAAATGGAATTTGCCAAACCCACACTTCGCCCGTTGCCTATAGTTCTAGCTGAAGCAGATTTGATACCCTATGTTTATTAGAGTCATTGTGTCCTTTGTTTTGACTGAAAAAATTAAAAAAATAGTCAGGTGTCATTTTGAATGGGATATTTCAACCTCTTCAAGAACTACAAAATTTACGCAATCCAGGAAACTCTTGGTGTTTTAAAGGCCAAGATCTACAGGTACATCCTCTCATGGTCAATTAACCAGCCTCTGAGATTCCCTCATGGCCATACTTCAAAGCCAGATGCTAAACTCTTGAAAATGTGCAAGCTAGATAAGAAGAGGGGCTCGCTCAGTGAGGCCTTGGGAATCTATCAAGCTCACTGGTATCTTATCTTTGCTTTACCTGTTGGTTACCTTGTAACATGTGTTCTTTTAATTAAAAGTAATACATCTCTTGTTTAACTGACAAGTATGTTTCCCCACAGGAAATAAAGTGCAAGAGACCACGTATACTATAAGAGAAAAACTAACACCTTAAGAGTAAGTCTTCCTTAAGCTATAAATGGATTTAAAACTTTATTTGCTCCAAAAGATATTAAAATACTTGAGGAAAGAAGCATTTTTGTGCCTTTGGTTAGTTAGATTTGTTTTCTCTTGTTTATTTGTAAATTTTTACATATTCAAAGAATACTTAATAACCCAGGATTTATTCAAAGCTAAGAATATAACAGTAAACAACACAGACAAAAATCCCTTTCCCATGGAGCTTGTACTCTAGAAGGAAATTCTCAATGTGAGTTTATGGAGACAGCAGGGAACTGAATGAGTGGATCTATTACAGGGAAGAGGGAAATAAAAGTTACCTCGTTTCTTAGTTACCCGAAAAAAATGAATTTTTAACAGGAGATATAAGATTTTACTAGTGAAATAGAAAAGTAAAATATTGTACACCCCCAAGAATTGGGGGCAGACCAATCCAAGAGAGGAAAAATGGCACTGCTCCTTTGTTTTTCCTGTTCTTATATCCTGACAGGGATGTTTTTATGATTGATTATTGAAGGCTTCCTTTCTTTGAGTTCTCAGGCTAATTGACAGTTCATGTTCCTTGTACTCGGGCACACCCATCTCTTTTACGCATGCTTTTACCTGTGTGCACACAGAGAAACGTATAGGAAGGAGCTCAAAATGTAACGTTAATTACAGTATAATGAGCATTGGGTCAAGTTATGCTGAGTCCTTCTCTCTGTTATGCAGCCTCAGCTTTTGATTCTAGCTAGCTTCTTTGCTGGCCTTCATTTAGAGAAAGTAATAGTTTTTGGAGCCCCTTATCCTGAGTGCAGGGGTGCTGTTATTTCCTGCCCCTTTCCTCTTCCCTTGCCTGGTGCTCATTTCTGTCTAACTGCCAAACAGATCCACAGAGTAGTAGGTGTATATTTACTAAAAGTCATGTTTCTTGTTATGAAGTTGTCTAATAGGCGAGTACCATTTTACAAGGACAAAAGAGAAAAGTGATACATAAAGTTTTCCAGACAGTCTTAATTTACAATATTTTATCACTTTTATAAACATAATTTATTTGAAAAATAATGAATATATGTATATAATCTTCACATTACCATTTATTTAAATATTTTTGCTAATATGCCTATAAGGAAATATTACTCCACTTGTCTAAGTTCTATATTGATCTGCCAGTTTCTACCTTTGATGATCTTATGTAAATTTCTGAGTTTTATTTTTTTCATTATGTCAGATTAAAATATTAAGTCAACACTATGTACCATTACATAGGTGCTGCATACCAATATCTTTGGAAGCATGGTGAAGGAGTTAGAGTGTTGTATAACTGTATTTAGTATTATTACTGTTTTTTCATTTTTTGTGATTAAATGTATCTCCCTGCTTCAAATAACCTAATAAACTTAATAAATAAAAATAAAAAGTAAAACATAATAAGAACTTAATTTGCATTTCTCTAATAATTAGCGATATTGAGCATCTTTTCATGTGCCTGTTGGCCATCTGAAAGTCTTGATTGGAGAAATGTATATTTAGGGCTTCTGTCCATTTTTTGATTTGGTTTTTTTTTTTGATATTAAGTTGTATGAGCTGTTTGAATATTTTAAAAATCAATCCCTTGTTGGTCACATTGTTTAGAAATATTTTTCCCCACTCTGTGGGTTATCTTTTTGTTTTGTTTATGGTTTCCTTGCTGTGCAAAAGTTCTTGAGTTTAATTAGGTTTCATTTGTTTATTTCCATTAATCTAGGAGATGGGTTGAAAAAAATACTGCTATGATTTATGTCCTAGTGTTCTGTGTTTTCCTCTAGGAGTTTTAGAGTATCTCATCTTACATTTAGGTCTTTAAGACATTTTGAGTTTATTTCTGTATATGGTGTTAGAAAATGTTCTAACTTCATTCTTTTAGCTGTCCAGTTTTCCTAGCACTTATTGAAGAGACTGTATTTTCTCTATTGCATATTCTTGCCTCCTTTGTCCTAGATTGATTGACCGTATGTGGGTTTATTTCTGGGCTTTCTGTTTTATTTCATTGATCTGTGTGTCTGTTTTTGTGTCATTGCCATACTGTTTGGTTACTGTAGCTTTGTAATATAGTCTAAAGTCTGGGAGTATGTTTCCTCCAGCTCCATTCTTTTTTCTCAAGATTGTTTTGTCTATTTGGGGTCTTTTGTGTTTCTGTATGAATTTAAATTTTTTTGTTGTTCCAGTTCTGTGAAAAAATGCATTGTTAATTTGATATGGGTTGTATTGAATCTTTATAATGCCTTGGGTAGTGTGGCCATTTTAACAATATTGAGTCTTCCAATACATGAACACAATCTGTCTTTCCATCTATTAATGTTATTTTCAATTTCTTTCATCAGTGTCTTAAGAGTTTTCAGAGTACAGGTCTTTTGCCTCCTTAGGTAGGATTTTTTAATTCTTTTTGATGCAGTGGTAAATGGGATTGTTTTCTTAATTTATTTTTCTGATATTTTGTTGGTAGTGTATAGAAATGAAACATTTATTTCTATTAATTTTGTATCCTTCAACTTTATGAATTCATTGATGAGCTCTAGTAGTTTTCTGGTAGCATCTTTAGAATTTTCTATGTATAGTATTATGTCATTTGCAAACAGTGACTGTTTTACTTCTTCTTTTCCAATTTGGATTCCTTTTATTTCTTTCACTTCTCTGATTACTATCGCTGGGACTTCCAGAACTATGTTGAATGAAAGTGGTGAGAATGGAAATCCTTGTCTTTTTCCTGATCTTAGAGGAAATGCTTTCAGCTTTTCACTGTTGTGTGTAATTTTAGCTGTGGATTTGTCATACATGCCTTTATTATGTTGAGGTTTGTTCCCTAAGTCTACTTTCTGGAGAGTTTTTATCATTAATGGATATTAAACTTAATCAAAACCTTTTTCTGAATCTATTGAGATGATCATATGATTTTTATTCTTCAATTTGTTCATGTTGTATATCATATTGATTGATTTGTGAATATTAAAAAATCCTTGCATTTCTGGGATACATCCCACTGGATCATGGTATATGATCCTTTTAAGGTTTTTTGGAGTCAATTTGCTAGTATTTTTTTTTTTTTTTGAGGATTTTTG
This sequence comes from Vicugna pacos, assembly GCF_048564905.1. Classification (NCBI taxonomy): domain Eukaryota; kingdom Metazoa; phylum Chordata; class Mammalia; order Artiodactyla; family Camelidae; genus Vicugna; species Vicugna pacos. Next base: position 63,771,794 of record NC_132989.1, read on the forward strand.
CACCTATATTCATCAGTGGTGTTGGCCTATGATTTTTTTTTTTTCAAGAAGACCTAAATAGACATTTATCCAAAGAAAACATCCAGATGTCCAAAAAGCACATGAAAAAATGCTCAGTATTACTAATTATCAGAGAAATGCAAATTCAGAACTACAATGAGGCATCACCTCACAGCAGTCAGAATGGCCATCATTAATAAGTCCACAAACAATAAATGCTGGAGAGGGTATGGAAAAAGGGAAGCCTCCTACTGTTGGTGGGAATGTAGTTTAATGCAGCCACTATTAGGAAACAGTATGGAGATTCCTTAAAAAACTAAAAATAGGGTTACCATATGACCCAGCAATCCAACTCCTGGGCATATATCCAATGAAAACTCTAATTTGAAAAGATACATGCACCCCAATGTTAATAGCACTATTTTACAATAGCCAAGACATGGAAACAGCACACATGTTCATGGACAGATAAATGAATAAGGTAGTTGAGGTGTGTGTGTGTGTATGTATGTATGTGTATATGTGTGTGTATAATGGAACATTACTCAGCCATAAAAATGAATAAAATAATGCCATTTGCAGTAACATGCATAGACCTAGATATTATCTTATTAAGTGATATAAGTCAGACAAAGACAAGTATCATATGATATCACTTATATGTGGAACCTAAAAAGAATCATGCAAATCAACTTATTTACAAACCAGAAATAGACTCACAGATATAGAAAACAAACTTTGGTTACCAAAGGAGAAAGGGGTGGGGAAGGGTTAAGTTAGAAGTTTGGAATTAACATATACACACTACTATATACAAAATAGATAAAAAACAAGGACCTACTGTATAGCGCAGGAAACTATATGTTCAGTATCTTGTAATAACCTATAATGGAAAAGAATCTGGAAGAGAATATATATATATATATATATATATATATTTATATATACACACACACACACACACACACACACACACACGTATATATATAGAGAGAGAGAGACAGAAAGAGAGAGTGCTAAATAACTTTGCTGTACACCTGAAACTAACACAGCATTATAAATCAGCATTGTATACATTAATTTTAAAAAATATTAAACATTTAAAACAGATACTTTACACTTAAACTAATTCTTTAACATTTTTGTTCTTGGAAACTCAAGTGTTTTCTTAAAATACAGAAAATATTAACTTGAAAATTGATAATAGTTGTTTTGGAAAAATTTAATGCTTTAAAAATATTTTTCAAACCTTGCTATCCAAGATCTCATATGAAACTGTGTTGTATTAAAATAATGAATATAGTCAGTAATTTATCTGGAGAGAAGACATGTTATTGTTCATAATGATTTTTACATTAGAAGAAATATCTAAAATATTTAGGTAATTTTCTTGTCTTGATCCTAATTTACTTAAGGACTTTTTTTTTTTTTTAATATCATTATATGCATCTTTTTTCCTATCTTCATCCCGGAGATGTTCTTATGGTAAAACTAATACTTTGGTTACGTTAACTGTATAAACTAAAGAAAATATGTTCTTCTTGTCTTAATGGAAATTGAATATTCACTCATCCCATCATCTGGGGATGGCAAACCTACACTATTGTTGATCTAATAGAAAGCTTCACACAAATTAGAACAGCTGTTTTGACCCTTGCTTACAGCTTTCCAAAGTTTGATCTGATATGTGAAACTTATTCTCATAGAAAGAAATTCCTATTCATCCAAGATTCAATAGCATTGACCAAATAACTGAGTAAATTTTTGTACTTTTTAAATTTTACATTCTATTGTGCATTATCACATTAAGACTGTTTTCTAAGCCTGAAATGCGACATGCTTTATTGCACTTTTTTTATTTTGAGTCTAACGTACGTTGTTGCTACATTAAAGTTTAAGGTAAAATCCTTGTAATGCTCTGAAAATCTACCTACTTGTAATATTGTTTTCTTTTTATTGAAGTCAGTCATCTGAGTAAATAGTACCAGTTTTAGTAGAAAAAGATATAGGCCTAATTACTTTAATGTTTTCTTCATAGGTTTATTATCAGCTTGTCGTGTCCATATTTCCATTTCCCATCTCCCATTATTTTTTTTATTCATATAAATTAGGAACTCTGCTGTGTTACAGCTTTAGAGGAATAATAATGTAGTAGATTGTCTCCAAAATATGACTGGAGTACATTTCAAAAGCATATTTCCAATCCATTTTTTGAACACAAAACACATTTTTTGTAAGAAGGGAAATGTTAAAATTGGTAATGAGTAGATAAATTATATTTTAAAATATGATTTAATGCATGATATAGCTAAAATATACCTTTGCAATGAAAAATAAAAATTTATTTTCTCCCATTTTTAGAGGCTAGAAGTCTCATATCAAGGTTCTGGCTAATCCAGTTTCTGGTTAAGGGATATCTTCTCTTGATGTACGTACGCAGAGAAAGAGAGAGCCAGGGAGCTCTCTGGTGTCTCTGATATGGTCCTAGCCCTATCAGATCAGGGCCCCACTCTTAATGATATCATTTAACTCTAATGACTTCCATAAAAGCTCTATCTCCAAAAAGGCCTCTCAATGAGGCCTGGGGCTTCAAGATAAATTTTTGAGGAACACAAATTTCAATCTGTAGTAATTAGCATAGCACTCAGTAGTACCACTGAAATGTAAACTTCTGTCGTTGAAGTGATATCTGTCCAGTTCCAGCTCAGATAAACATATATCCTGGTGAAAGGCTTCCAATGGAAAAATGATTTAAACTATAGATACAAATGATTAATATCAGAATGGTATTAGATTTTTTTTTAATTGGGAGAGAAATATACTAAGAAAAGTAGGAAGGAAGCAATGGTGAAAGCATTATAAATCCCTTACCAACATAACCATGTTGGATACTCCATAACCACTGGTTGGTGCTTTCAGTTTTATGATTAGGTCTCTCCTCAGGCCAGCAGAATTTTAAAGAAAGAAGACAGTGGTTTATGACAAAACCACAGCAAATAGTCTAAGTATTTACCAACATGGATGCTTAAATAATTTTAATAATTATTTCAAACACGCACGCATGCACACACACACACACAGAGGCACACACATAACAAAAGCAAAAAATAATAAAAAAGTAATATGTCAACCTGATGGGAATATTGTTTTGTAGGCGTTGAAAATAATTTTAAATATATTTAATAACACATAAAATGCTTCTGACATAGTAGGCTATCATTACATATGTTTATAATCATCTCAATTAAGTTATGCATGCGGCATGAGGCATGACCTGTCTCACCCAGAGTCACCTATTTCAATATTTTAGACCTTTTTGAAATTTATATGTAAAGACATGGTTATAATTTTGAAATAGATATCGACTATAGATAAATAGATAAATTTAACAAAGAATATATTTAATTTTAATATATTTAATAAACAAGGTGATGGAATGGAGTTAAGGAGGTGGTGAGGATTTAAAGAGATTGTTTCTTGCGGGGAGAGGTTTGAAGCTACCTCCTTTATATACGTGGTGATGAAAATGCCCAGGGATTCCTTAAAGCCTTTGGGATACTTTGTCTTTAGTTAGAGGACACAGAGATTTTATTTATTTTTTTTGACTTATGCCAGAAAGCTGAAAATGGAAACAGGATAGAAGTGGCTGGATTGAGAATGGTTTCTCAAATGTTTTCAAAGCAGAGTTTACATGAGTGTTTCTCATAGATCAAATGTGAACCGTTTCAGAGACAGACTACCTGAAACCATTTCTGTCCTGCCCAGAGGACTGTGAGTGTGGGTAAGAGGATGGCCACATAAACCAAGATGTCAAGATGGAAGCTGGCGAGTATTTACTATCTAAGCCAAGGTAGCTTAAGAGACTAAACAAATACCTATGATTTAGAGAGAGAGAGAGCCCAGCTGAAACATTTTGCATGCTGAGAGAGTGCAAAATCTTTGTGTCTGGCTTATTTTGATCAAAATAGTATTTTGGAAATTCATCCATGTTTCTCTGTGTGTCAATAGCCCATTCCTGTTTATAGCTGAACAGTATGTATAACAATATGTTTGGACATAAAGTGTCCTTTCTTATGCTTAGGAATATTTGCATTGTTTCAGATTTGCATCTACTATGAATAGGAGTTAAATACATTCTTGTGTAAGCCATTATATGGACATTTGATTTTATTTATTTTTTGATGAGCAGGGAATTTTTTTTTATTGTCACATACATCAGGTGTTTCCTTACGTTAACATTTTCGTTTTGTCTTTCAATTTTTACCTCACTCAAAATCTAAAAAAATGTCTTCCTATATGTTCTTCTAGAAGATTTATTTTTCTAACTTTTTCACTTATATGGACAACTCATATCAATTTCTGTACATATACTGAGATAGAAATTGAGATTTATTTGAATCCATATGGTTGTCTGGTTTTTTCCCAGCACTGTTGTTAAAATTTTTTATATCCGTATTGAATTGATGCAGTTCCTTCATCATAAAACATTTGACTCTGTATGTATTTCTAGATTCTCTGTTCTATTCCAATTATCTATTTTTCTTGGTTATTGTAGTTTTACAGTAAGTCTTGAAATTAAGCATACGATTCTCCTAAATTTTTAAAAGATTGTTTTGGCTCTTATAAATCATTTTGTTCTCAAATAAATTTAAAATTCATGCTGTGAAAATTTCTATAAATATTCTGCTGGGATTATATTGGGTTACAGTAAATTTATCAACTGATTTATAGGGGCTTGGCATTTCAAAAGTACTGAAAAAAGTTCTTAGCAATTAAATTTTCAAATATATCTTCTGTAAAATTAATTCCTTCTCTTGTATTTTGGAAAATCAAAATAATCCATTTGTTTGACCACTTGATATAATTTCGCAGATCACCTCAGATGCTATTTGCATCCTTTCTCCACTCTTTGATTTGTTCATTTCAGTAGGGGTAATTTTTATTGACTAGTCTACAAGTTCAGTGAAAATTTATTCTACTTTCTTAGGCCTCTGTTAAGTATACTGAATAAATTCTTTATTGGTGATAATATATGTATATTTTTAAAATTAGAATCTTCACATTTAAAAATAATTTCTATATTACTTCTGTAATTCTTCATCGTTACATACATAGCTTCTAACTTTTCCACTATTTTATTCAAGGTATTTATGATAGTTTTAATGAAGTTTCTGTTTGTCAGTTTCAACATATGAACCAACTTTGATTCTGTGACAGTTATCAATTTATTGCCTCCCAGCTCCAAATCTACTCTTAATTGCCCTGCTTATGATGTGGGAGCTAGAATCTATAAACATTTCTCTTTTTCTGGATGACATGATGGTTGGGCAGCATACTGAACATCCAGTGGTGCTCACCTACAGTGAGATTCACTCCACTGCTCCAAGCAGTTTCCCAGTAAAGTTCTGCAAGCACTGCAACTGTCTTCTCCTTAGCTTAGCAGCAACCCTGTGGGCAACTTCCTGGGGAGTTTCATTGACACCGTATTTGGCATTTTCCTTGTTTGCCTACTTCTGTACTACAGTGAACCTTTTTGCCAGCCAGTGGCTGCAGCCACACCACCTCCAATGAGATCTGAATCTAAGCCAGAGGTAGAGGAATTTAAAAAAATTTTTCTTCCTTTGGTATTCTGCCTTAGTCTTAGGTGGCTGATGTCTATATCTGATACTTCTTTACTCTTTAGAATTCTATTGGATACTTTACTAGTTAATCTCTTTTACTAGTTAATCAATCTTTATTATAAAGTCAGCCTATTTTCAAATGTATGTTTCCTATCTCTCAATGGGAGCCTGATCGATACAGATAATAGTGGTCCCAGGAGATAGACCCACAGAGATGAGATTTGGGGATTGGTATATTGTATCCTTGGGCTTTAATACATTGCTAAGTTCCTTGCTAATTGGAAAAGGAATGCTAATAATTCAGGATTCCAGTGGCATCCTAAGAAATCAGGCTATCATCAGTGTCAGATTGTGATGAAGTTCTAAATAAAGCAAGTGACTTGGGAATCCAGTGACTGTTCACTTGACTGTTAGGGCAGTAGTGATGACTACAAGAACCTATGAGAACTATAGTGTCAGGTTCTTCTGTGTGTACTGCAGCACTTACAGAAAGCAAATGACAAGCTCAGGTCCCTTAACTCTCAGCTTAGGTCACAGTATGAAAAATAGAGCAATTCCTTGAAAGGCTGCAGGTCTGATATTGCTGAAAAATCAAAGGAAAATGTAAAGACAAAAATCAAAGGCAAATAAACTGTAGGGGAATAAACTTTTGTTCAAATGTGACATTTACTGAGTATCTCTGATGCATTTAACACAAAGGTATATGATTGCCAATATATATATAAACAATGAAATCCACAGATTCTTTTCTCAAGGATTACACGTTGTTATTTGGGAAGACAATTCTAACTAATAAAGTATAATCATTGCATATGTATTATATATATTCACTATATATATAGTGAGTATATATATATACACACACACACACATACTACAGATATGTAATATAATCATTACTAGTATACTATATATACTATATATATATACTATATATATATGCACATTATATATCATTACATATGTGAGTGTATGTGTGTGTACTTTCATCTCTGCTACAACCTTGCCCTCTATGGACAAAGGGGAGAAATAAAGATGATAGAAGAAAAGAACAAAACAAAAAAACATAAAAAGTAGCTTAAATAATATTCATACATTAGCAACTGAGTTAAAAAAAAGTGTGTAATTCACTCGATACCAGAGGTGTGCCAAACCCTTACATGACAATTACTGGAGAAAACAGTGAATCAGCTCAACTTTTATCTGAAATAATAAGACTGTTGTGTTATTTACTGTAGTCAGATTTGTATAGAAAGCCACATTGATTGAAGGGAAAAAGTTACTAAGCTATTTGCAATCTTAAGATCCTAACTCTGAATCTATACATATTATTTCACATTTATCATACAGCGTTTAGAATAAAATTAATGTTGTATTTATTTTATCTTCCCAGCCATATGTTTGTATTAGTGGAGACTGTATTTCATAAGTATTTGTGTACTCTAGTGGCACTCTGCATAGTGACTTGATTTAGACATATTCATTTCCTTCATTTATTGTGTATATTTACTGGCTAGTGAAATGGATACACTAGCTATCTTTTGGTATTTAAACTTCTATAAGCTTTTAGTTATTGGAATTAATATAACTCAATTTTTATGTATAAAATATTAGTTAAATGATAATAAAAATTACTTAGATTTCATAATAAAATGTAAAAATGCAAATTCAAAAGCAAATGTTTTATAGCCTGTCATAATGCTGTCTTTCTATAGAAGGTTTCCCATCATAGGAAGTCTTTCTTTCTATTTGGAATTTTTAGGTAACAGGAATGAATATGTGAATACCAGTAATTTTGTACGTGTAATGAAAATTAGATACTGGCTTTAGAGTGAAAAGTTTGGAGTCATTCTTAAACAGCAATGTGTGGTTTTGAAATTTTCTAATTTTCAGAAAGAACTCCTCAAGACCTGAAGTTTTCTCTAAAGTAATTCAGTAAAATGACCAAATACCCCTCATTTTAATGGACTGTATCAGCCTCCTAGGAATTTTCTTTGGAACATTAACTCGTCCCTTTATAGCCCTATTCTCAAATAATAGCTCTTGTCCTCTTTCAAAAAGTCAGCAGTTGTGAAAGCATTTTCTTAATAGGAGTTTTTCCCAGTCTTGTGGAGACAATATTTTTAAAGCTGTATTCATTCTTTTTGAATATTTAGTTTGTTGAAATAGATCAAAAATATTTTGAGTCATTGTTACACATAACAGTTCCATTAGTAGATATTTAGTAATTTTAAATAACTACCTTCCTTGTAATTAATAATTTTATAAAAATTATTAATTGGATATTTGATATATCTTCAGAATGTTTGGTCCTGGAATTATAGAGAGAGATTAAATGTCCTTAAAATATGAAGAAATGAAAATAGAGCATGTTGACTGTGAATAAAGAAGTATAGAATATTTTCAGCTAAATCACAATGAAAGGAATGAAAACTAACTTCCTGAGAATTGGGTAAAGTGTCATAGAAGTGTGTAAAGAAGTATCTGAAATATGTATTGAAAAATGAGTAAGAATCATGAAGTGCATAAAAAGAACCATATTCCAGTTCAAAGTCAATGTGTAAAATATCAAAGAAGACTCAAAGACCAGTGAGAAACCCTGGGCACAATTCAATAATAGTGTCTGTGGGAAAGGGCAACCAAGACACACAATTAAATAAAATTTTGTTTATTAAGGAAAGATACTGGAATGTTCAGCTCTAAGTAACAGAAAATCTCAATTCAAACTTGCTTTAAAAACAGTACATTTATTGTACTACATGAAAGAAATTCAGTTTCAGAAATAAGAGCGTCATCATCAGGAAGTTTTAGGCATCTTCTAGATGTAACAACAGAGTATAGAAAAGAGTATTTGTGGTATTCATCTGAGACAGATGCCATTTGGAAACAAGGAATAAAAACTAATCTTAGAATAGGTAGTTGCATACACCTAAATAATTCAGATACCAAAAATATATAAAAATGCAAGTAAAGAGTATTCTAACTCCACTGTGGAAATATATATATATATTTATATATATATAATGTATGTATTAAATATTATATTATATAAATATATATAATATATGTATTAAATATTATATATAATATATATTACATCAAATATATAAATAAAGCAGTTGAAGCAGAAACACAATCACATCCAAAGATAAAAGAGTTCTTTTCTGCTTTAGTATCTTTCTTAGCAGTAGAAAATCCTTCTCAAGGCTTTCTTAGCAGGTCTTCCTAGTTTGTCCTACTTTGATTACATGCCATTGATAAATCTGTTGTTGGGAAAAGAATGGGACCACCATGATCAACTGAGATTAATCAGAGAAGATAACCTAGAATTTTGGTGGCAGTCACTTTCTCAAGAAGGGCATGAATGGTTAAGTGAAATTGTATGTGTTTGGTTTGGTTTGGTTTTGCTTTTAAAGAAGGAAGATTAGGAGAGTATTGGATAGTTAACCAGCTGGTACTAAACTGAGAACAAAGTAAAATACCCACGTGTTTAATAAAGTTGATAGTGTTTATAAAATCAGTGAGACTCTCTCAGGCTTATAGCATCAAATAAACATAAAATTTTGGGGTGCTAGGTTCCAGGGTGATGTTCTCAGTCAAGCTAATATGGTTTAGAAAAGATTAAATACCTCTATATTCTTCTTTTCTTTGACATTATGCTGTAAGTTTGAGTTTAACAAATGAGAAACCAGCAGACGTCCTTATAAGAGAATGATGAGTTTTCTTTTGAAAAGCTAGTGGTAAAAAGGATAATGGCTCATCTAAGACCCCTTAAGTTAGAAGAAGGAAAATCAAGTTTGAAACATTGGAACATATCAGGAGAAATACTACATAGGGCTTAGTTAAGAAAGTGATAATGATATTTGAGAAGAGTGGAATTTTTTTTTACATATGTTTGGGGTCAATATTTGTAGGATTTATGAACAATTAAATGTTGAAAGAGGAGGAGTAAAGAATGAGGAAAGTTTTATTTTGAGATTGAGCAGAGACCTACGGGAAATACAGGGAGTAGTTAAAGAAGAGGAATAAGGATTATGTTCCAGAGATAACTGTGAAAAAAGAATCTTGAGTGGAGTAGAATAGTGAGTTCATGATGCTGAAATAGGGAAAGTGTTTTTGAAATCTGGAGTATGGAAGAAGCAGAGACTAAGAGACTATAAAGGGAAGTAGGGGGCAGACCATGATAAATAGAGCTTTATCATATTAATTGATTTTAATCTTTATTTGAAGAGCAATAGGAAGACTTGTTGCTTTCTGGAGACATAATTGAAAAGTCTTTATGAAGAAGCCAGACAGAATACCTTTGCTGTGTTCCACGTAAGTGATAGCAATAGCTTGCATCAGATTGATGGCAATAGATAGGGAGAAAGGAAATATGATTTTGAAATACTCCCATCATACAATTCAGCTGTTAATAATGAATTGTCTCTGGGAGCATTGGACAGCCAAGTAAACTGATGGCACCTAGGTGTCTGGCTTTTGGAAAGGAATGAATAGTGCCATGCTCTAATAGAGAAATGAAACTAGAAAAGAGCTAAATTTGGAAGGTAAGATTATAAATTTGCTTTTGGGCATTTGATTTGATTTGCTACCTATGTTCCAAAATTGAACAGCTGAGATTAAGACAGAGTCCACCAAAGAAAATTATAGGTTATTTTCCTGTATCCAGCCACTCAATTTAGGTGTTTTTTTTTTTTTCACTTTAGGGTTTCTAGGATTCTTTCTATCTTGTTTAATTTCTGTACTATCTCATATACACATAACTGCAGTTATCACAAACATGGAGGTGACTCACAAATTTATAGAACAAGTTAATAGTCTTCTGTCTCACTCTATTTCCTCTTTAGGTAATCTCACACATACATAGTCTCAATAACCACAAACTTGTAAATGACTCATAAAATTATAGTTAAGCTTGGGACTGCTTTGCTGATAATGACCCAAATATGTCCAGTTATTTCTTAATGTTTTCTTTGAACTGTCTCAAAATCACCAGAAACTTTAAAAAATGAAATACAGATGATTTCAGGAGGGACCAAGCAACTATTGACAGGATAATAGACAAAACTAAAAACTATCCTGTTACTAATGTGAACATACTGAGTGAGATTGAAGAACAATTTTAGTGGTTGATGAGGATAGAAGACAGACTTTATTGGGTTGAGTAATGAATATGAGATAAAAAAAATGAGACAGTGAGTAATGAAGTTTGCTTTGTAATAGGAGGACATTAATTACTTTTTTTTAATAAAGGAAAAGATAAAATATGCAAAAGCCAACTGCAAATACACAATAGCAAGGGGGTGTATTAGAAGTGTAAATTTCTTGAGATTAAGAGGGCATGAAAATAAAAGCAAACATGGAAGGATTAAAACACAGAATGCTGAGCTCCAGACCCAGAATTTGTGATTTAGTAGCTCTTGGTGAGGCCAACAGTTTGCTTTTGTAATGAGTTCCAAGTTGATACAGATGTTGCTGGTCCCTGACTCCCTTTGCAAGAGTCACTGCTGTGAAGAATGGGGATTAAACTGAGAAAGAAAGGAAGGAAGGAAGGTAGGAAGGAAGAAAAAAATAGTAGCAGTGTTATTGGGCCCTGCTGAGTGCTAATTTTAAATTGTGATCCGATATTACAGTATTACAAGTTTACTCTAATATTTGTGTAATTTTCTAGTAGCCCTTGACTACTAGGATACTTAATCACCAAAGCATATCAATTTTGGGGACAGTCAGGGTTAGGGCACAATGGAAAGGTAGAGGGAAAGATAGATGTTCATGGGGTGGGTACAAATATTATTTCAATGATAGACTTTAAAATCTTAACTGAGCATTTTTATTCTAGTTTTAAGTTACTCTGTGATAATATAGTGGGTGGACACAGTTTAATACAAAAGAAAATTATGAAACCACACACACAAAAAGAAAGAAAGAAAGAAAAAGGAACAAAGAAGTAATGTCAAATCAAATGGAAAGCAAAGTTTAGAAAGTAAATAAATGCACATCTGTCAATAATTACCATAAATGTCAATGGACTAAACGCTCCAATCAAAAGACATAGAGTGGCAGGTTGGATAATAAAACAAGAGTTTACAATATGCTGCCTATGAGACCCACTTTAGGGTGAAGGACACACATAGATTAAAAGTGACAGAGTGGAAAAACATATTTCATGCAAATGGAAATGACAAGAAAGCAGGAGTGGCAGTACTTATATCAGACAAAATAGACTTTAAAGCAAAGCCTATAAAAATAAAGAAGGACACTATATAATGATCAAAGGAGCAATATAAGAAAAGGATATTACAGTCATTAACATATATCCACCCAATATAGGAAGACCTAAATACATAAAACAAACACTAAGATATAAAGAGAGAACTGATGGGAACACAATAAAAAGGAGACTTTAACACCCTGCTAATATCTTTAGACATATCTTCCAGGCAGAAAATCAGTAAGGCAACGGAGATACTAAATGACACAACAGAACAGTTGGACTTAATTAATATTTTTAGAACGTTATATCCTAATGGCCTAAAAACAGAATATACATTCTTTTCAAGTGTGCATGGAACATTCTCTAGGATAGATCATGTACTCGGGCACAAAAGAAGCCTCAGCAAATTTAAGAAGATAAAAATTATTTCAAGCATCTTTTCTGACCACAATGCCATAAAACTAGAAATCTACCACAGAAAAACAAATGAGAAAAAAATTACTGCATGGAGACTAAACAACATGCTACTAAAAAAAAAAATGGATCAGAATGAAATCAAAGAAGTTATTAAAAATACCGTGAGACAAGTGACAATGAAAACACAACCACACAAAATCTATGTGATGCAGCAAAAACAGTCCTAAGAGAGAAGTTCATAGCAATACAGGCCTTCCTCAAAACACAAGAACAGTCTTAAACAACCTACCTTATCACCTGAAAGAATTAGTAAAAGTACAACAAACAAAACCTAAAGTTAGCAGAAGGGAAGAAAGAATACAGATCAGCGATGAAATAAATAAAACAGAGATTAAAAAACAATAGAAAAAAATCAGTCAAACCAAGAGCTGCTTTTTCAAAAGAGTAAAAAAAAAAAAATTGACAAACTCCTGGCCATGCTCACCAAGAAGAAAAGTGAGAGAACACAAATAAAATTATAAAGGAAAATGGAGAAGTTACAACCAACACCATAAAAATATAAAAAACTGTAATAGAATGCAGTGAACAACTATATGGCCACATATTGGACAGCCTGGAAGTGGACAAGTTTCTAGAAAGATACATGCCACCAAAACTGAATCAAGAAGAAATAGATCATTTGAACAGACCAATCACTAGAAATGAAATAGAATCATGATAAAACACCTCCCTGCAAACAAAAATCCAAGACCAGATGTCTTCGCTGGGAATAATACCAAATATACAAAAAAGAATTCATACTGATCCTTGTCAAACTCTTCCAAAAGACTGAAGAGGAGGGAATACTCCCAAACTCATTCCGTGAAGCTACCATCACCCTGATACCAAATACGACAAAGATACTGCCAAAAAAGAAAACTATAGGTCAATATCATGATGAACATAGATGCAAAAATCCTACAAAATATTGGCAAACAGAATCCAACAGCACATAAAAAAGATCATACACTATGATCAAATTAGATTCATCCCAGAAACATAAGGATGGTTCAACATACACAAATCAATCAATGTAATACATCACATGAACAAAAGAAAGGACAAATATCACATGATCATCTCAATAGATGCAGAAAAAACATTTGATAAAATTCAACACCCATTTATGATAAAAACTCTAACCAAAGTAGATTTAGAGGGGACATAATGTAATAAAAGCTATTTATGACAAACACAGAGCAAGCATAATACTCAGTGGGGAAAAATTGAGTCTTTCTACTAAAATCTGAAACAAGACAAGGATGCCCACTCTCACCACCTCTATTCGATATAGTATTGGAAGTCCTAGCTATAGCAATCAGGCAGGAAAAAGAAATAAAAGGGATCCAAATTGGAAGAGAAGAGGTAAATTGTCACTATATGTGGATGAAATGATACTATATATAGAAATACCTAAAGGCTCCACAAAAAAACTACTAGAACTGGTAAAAGAATTTGGCAAAATAGCAAGATACAAATTTAACATACAGAAATCAGTTGTCTTTCTTTACACTAACAATGAAATAACAGAAAAATAAAGAACAATCCCTTTTAAAGTTTCATACAAAAAATAAATAGATAAATAAAATACTGAGGAATAAATGTGACCAAGGAGGTGAAAGACTTATACACAGAGAACTACAAAACATTGATTCAGGAAATTAATGATGATTTAAAGGAATAGAAAGATACCCCATGCTCTTGCACTGGAAGAATTAATTTTCTTAAAACGGCTCTACTACCGAAAGAAATCTACAGATTTAATGTGATCCCTATCAAATTACCCGGAACATTTTTCACAGAACAAGAGAAAATATTCCTAATATTTATATGGAATCACAGAAGACCCAGAATTGCCAAGGCAGTACTAAAGAAAAAGAATGAAGCTGGAAGAATAACCTGCCCAGACATCAAACAATACTACAGAGCTACAATAATTAACACACATATTATTGGCATAAAAACAGACACATGGATCAATAGAACAGAATAGAGAGCCCATAAATAAACCTATAGACTTATGACCAATTAATCTTCAACAAAGAAGGCAAGAATATACAACGGAGAAAAGACAGTTTCTTTAGCGAGTGGTGTTCAGAAAACTGTACTGTCACATGTAAATCAGTGAAGTCAGAACACTCCCTCACACCATACACACAAATAAGCTCAAAATGTCTTAAAGACTTAAATATAAGACAGGATATTTTAAACCTCCTAGAAGAAAACATAGGCAAAATTAATCTTAGCATTGTTCCCCAAGGGCAGTCTAACCATGCAATAGAAATAAAAGCAAAAATAAATGGGACCTAATTCAACTTACAAGTTTTTGCACAGCAAAGGAAACCACAAGCAGAACAAAACAACCACCTATGGAATTGGAGAAAATACCTGCAAATGATGTAATTGATAAAGGTTTAATTTCCAGAATATAGAAACAGTTCATACAACTTAATAAGAAAAAAAAAAAAAACCCAAAATGGGCAGAAGAACTAAACAAGCAGTTTTCCAGTGTAGGCATCCAAATGGCTAATAGGCCCATGAAAAAAATGCTCAACATAGCTAATTATCAGAGAAATGTAAATCAAAGCTACAATGAGGTTTTACCTCAACCAGTCAGAATGGCCATCATTCAAAAGTCCACAAATGATAAATGCTGGAGTGGCTCTGGAGAAAAGGGAACCCTCCTACACTGCTGGTGGGATTGTAGTTTGGTGCAGCCATTATGAAAAACAGTATATATACATATGTATTTCAGTAAATGATATATAAATTTCTAGTTATTAAGAACATGGAAAGATAATTGAAAAGGCTGTGATTTTTAGATTTTAATTAATTTTGTATTATTATTTTAGGGGGAAGCATTAACTCTTTCAAGTTATTAGAGTTACATTAATTTCTGTAGTGAAGTGAATCTGTAAGTGTCAAAAATATAAATCAGTTAGTGTCACCCTTGTTCTCTGGAAACTTGTTCTCTACTTTTAGGAAAGTGATATGTATCAGTGCCAGAATTTGTTTCAGTAAGTTGCAAAATGCTCACATAAATGAGTTACCTGGAACCATGATAGATATCCTTTTAAACTTTTAGCTAGAGAGTAAAAGTCTAAAATAATAGAAATAGCAGTGAGAAAGTTATTATGTTCATTATTTTTGACCTAGGGACTTTCACATGCCATGTTTCATGTTCATTTGATTTTAGATAAGGGTGCCAGAGCAATCTAATAAAGATGGGAAAGCCTTTGCAAAATATACTGTTGGAATAATTTAGTATCCATTTAAGAAATAAAATAAAATAAACCTCATTCCATATCTTATACTGTGAAGAGGCATGAGGTTACTTCCTAGGGTGATTGTAATACTTCATATTTTGATGTATTTGATGTTTCATTGGTGTAATTTGTCAAGGTTTAGAAAAGACTCAAGATTTATACATTTCTTTCATGTAAATTTTACCATAAAAGATACACATATTTAAAGAAATACTTGTCTCTAAATAATATGAATGCTACAATTAGTAAGAAACATGAAAATTACCAGGGATAACTGCAAGGGATAACAGTGATAGATTAATGATAGATGTGATAATGCAGATAAAGTAAAACTTTTGATGATAGACTCTAAGCTGTTTATTTTAGTACTCACTGAAAAATTCTTTCACTTTTTCTCTATATTGAACATTTTCATAATAAAGGTTTGAAGATGAAAGATTGTCATGCCAGAAATGGTTTATTCCTCTTATATTTTAAAAATTTTTCCCAGTTTTATTGAGATATAATTGATATACAGCATTTATAGTTTGAAGGTGTATGACATAATGATTTGACTTATATACATCATGAATTGGTTATCACAGTAAGTTTAGTAAACATTTATCATCTTGTATAGATACAAAATTAAAGAAATAGAAAAAATTTTCCTTGTGATGAGAACTCTTAGGATGTACTCTTTTAACAATTTTCATATATAACATACAATATAGCAGTGTTAATTATATTTACCATGTTGTACATTACATCACTACTACTTATTTTTCTTTTAACTGGAAGTTTAAAAACCTTTGACTGCTTTCATCATATTCCCCGTCGCCTATTCGCCACCTCTAGTAACCACAAATCTGATTTCTTTTTCTATGAGTTTATTTGTTTTTGAAGTATAATTGATCTACAATACTATGTTAGTTCCTCTTATATAGCACAGTGATTCAATATTTCTATATGTTTCAAAATGATCACAGTAAGTCTAATTGTATGTCACCATACAAAGATATTATGTAGTTAGTTATTGACTATGTTCCTTACATTGTACGTGTCATCCTGTAAATGGTTTATTTTGCAACTAGAAGTATCTGTGTCTTATTAATCTCTCTCAACTATTTCATTCCTCTTTCACCCTCTGTTCTCTGCCAACCACCTGTTCATTCTATATACCATATTTCTATTTCTGTTTCAGTGTGTTTATTTGTTTTGTTTGTTGGATTCCACATGTAAATGAGATCATATGGTATTTGTCTGACTTATTTAACTTAGCATAATACCCTCTAGGTCTATCCATGTTGAAGGAAATGAAAAAAATTAATTTTTATGACTGAATAATATTCTGTCATATATATATATATGTATATATATACACACACACACACATATATGGGCATCTAGTTTGCTTCTTTCTCTTGCCTATTATAAATAATGCTGTAGTGAACATAGGGGTATGTATGTCTTTTCTAATTAGTGTTTTCATTTTCTTCAGATTAAATAGCCAGGAGTGAAATTGCTGAATCATATGATAGTTGTATTTATTTATTTATTTATTTTAGAAATCTCCATAATGTTTTTTTAATTTTTTTTAACATTTTTTATTGATTTATAATCATTTTACAATGTTGTGTCAAATTCCAGTGTTCAGCACAATTTTTCAGTCATTCATGGACACACTCATTGTCACATTTTTTTCTCTGTGATTTATCATAACATTTTGTGTATACTGTGCTATACAGTGTAATCTTGTTTATCTATTCTACAATTTTGAAATCCCAGTCTATCCCTTCCCACCCTCTACCCCCCTGGTAACCACAAGTCTGTATTCTCTGTCCATGAGTCTATTTCTGTCCTGTATTTATGCTTTGTTTTTGTTTGTTTGTTTGTTTTTGTTTTTGTTTTTTAGATCCCACATATGAGCGATCTCATATGGTGTTTTTCTTTCTCTTTCTGGCTTACTTCACTTAGAATGACATTCTCTAGGAGCATCCATGTTGCTGCAAATGGCATTATGTTGTTGGTTTATAAACCTCCTAGAGGAAAACATAGGCAAAACATTATCTGACATACATTTCAAAAATTTTCTCCTAGAAGAAATAAAAGCAAGAATAAACAAATGGGACCTAATGAAACTTACAAGCTTCTGCAGAGCAGAGGAAACCAGAAATAAAACAAGAAGAAAACCTACAGAATGGGAGAAAATTTTTGCAAGTGAAACCGACAAAGGCTTGACCTCCAGAATATATAAGCAGCTCATACGACTCAATAAGAGAAAAATAAACATAATGTTTTGCATAGTGGCTGCATCAATTTACATTCCCACCAACAGTGTGCAGGAGGGTAACCTTTTCTCCATATGCTCAACAACATATTATTTGTTGTCTGATACTAGCCTGTGACAAATGTAAGGTGATATTTCATTATGGTTTTGATTTGCATTTCTCTGGTGATTAGTGATGTTGAGCATCTTTTGAAGTACCTGTTGACCATCTGTCTGTCTTCTTTGCAAAAATGTCTATTCATATCCTCTCTCCATTTTTGAAATGAATCGTTTGTTTTATTGATTTTGTTTCATGGTTTTTGGTATGTTTTGAATATTAACCCCCTACTGGTTATATTGTTTGTAGATATCTTCTCTCATTCAGTAGGTGTCCTTTTTGTTTTGTTGATAATTTTCTTCACTGTGAAACGGCTTTTAAGTTTGATATAATCCCATTTGATTATTTTTACTTTTGTTTCCCTTACCTGAGGAGACATAGCAATACAAATACTTCTGCTTATGTTTCTGCCTATGAGTCTTCTAGAAGTTTTATGCTTTCAGGTCTTACATTTAAGGATTTAATCCATTGTGAATTTAATCCATGGTGTGAGAGAATAGTCCAATTTGATATTTTTGTATGTAGCTCTTCAGTTTTCCCTATACCATTTATTGGAGAGGCTCTCTTTTCCCCATTGTATACTCTTGCCTTCTTTGTCAGAGGTTAATTGCCAGTATAAGTGTGGGTTCATTTCTTGGCTCTCTGTCCTTTTCCACTAAATATGCTTCTGTTTTTGTGCCAAAACCATACCATTTTGATTACTGTAGCTTTATAGTATAACTTGAGATCAGGGAGTGTGATACCTCCAACTTCTCAAGATTGTTTTGCTATTTAGAGTCTTTTGTGTTTCTATTCAAATTTTAGACTTGTTCTAGTTCTGTGAAAAGTGACGTTGGTACTTTGATAGGCATTGCATTGAATTTGTAGATTGCTTTGTTTAGTATGGCCATTTTGACAGTATTAATTCTTAGAATCCATGAACACAATATCTGTTTATGTCCTTTTCAATTTCTTTCATCAGTGTCTTACAGTGTTGTAAGTACAGGTCTTTTACCACGTTAGTTAGATTTATTCCTAGGTATTTTATTCTTTTTGATGCAATTGTAAATGAGATTGTTTTGTTAATTCTCTTTCTGATAGTTTGTTCTCAATATATAGAAATGCAACAGATTTCTAGTTGTTAATTTTGTATTTCAAAACTTTACTAAATTCATTGATGAGCCCTAATAGTTTTTTGGTGGCATCTTTGGGAGTTACTCTGTTTAGTATCATGTCATATACAAGCTGCATCTTTTCTGACCACATCACTATGAAACTGGAAACCAACTGCAAGAATAAAATTGTCAGAAACTCCCCAAAACAAAAACCAAACATATAAAGGCTAAACAGTATGCTATTAAACAATCAGTGGATCAGTGAACAAGGAAGACATCAAATAATATTTGGAGACAAATGAAAAGTAAAACATAATTATCCAAAATCTATGAGACACAGCAAAAGCAGTTCTAAGAGGGAAGTTTATAGTGATACAAGCTTACCTAAGGAAATAAGAAAAATTTCAAACAACCTGACCTTATCCCTAAAGAAACTAAAAAAGAAAAAAAACAAAACAAAAAACAAAAGTACAAACAGATCCCAGTGTAAGTGGAAGGAAATAAAGTAATAAAGATCAGAGCAGAAATAAATGAAATAGAGGCAATGTATGCAAGTGTTATACATGTCAGTGTTATACAATGAAAATTCTCGTCATGATTTTGATTTTCATTTCTCTAATGGTTAGTAATACTGAGTATCTTTTCATATGCCTCTTGGTTGTCTATATGTCTTTTTTGGAAAAAATGTCTGTTTATGTCCTCTGCCCATTTTTTATTGTTTTTAAATTTGAGTTATATGAATTAGTTGTATATTTTGGATATTAACCCCTTATCAGTTATGTTGTTTACAGATATCTTCTCCCTTTCAGTAGGCAGCCTTTTCATTTTGTTAATAATGTCCTTCACTGTTCAAAAGTGTTTTAATTTGATTTAAGCCTGTTTATTTATGGTTCTCTTTCCCATACCTGAGGAAATATTTTTAAAAATTGCTAAGATTGATGCTGAAGAGCTTACTGCCTATGTTTTCTTATTGAATTGTTTTATCCCTCGTTTAAAATATATACTTGAAAGCATGGACCAAGAAATACATTGTAAAATCATGGCAAAAGAGGAATGAAGAAAAAAAAGTAGAATGAGGATTATAGTTTACTCTTATGAAATATCCTTAGAGGAATTGTATATTGTGCTTACAGTTTATTTGATATAGAAGATAAAATATTTGAAATCATCCTCAATAAATATTGCATAAGTCAAGCTAAAACTTACTTAACAAATCAGGAATTAAAAATTTATATGTAATTATAAAAACTGGGGAAAATGTTTAGTAGTTTTCTTTCTGGAGGCACAGTGGAATTGCAATAGTTTCTTAAAAATGCAGGTATCATTGCCAAAGACTAACACATTTATGGAAATATTTATTTCTTTCTCTTTTTTTGTTCAGCAGAAGAGACCTAACCAGTATTTGAAATACCAAAACCAACAACAACAAAAAACAGTGATAGTAGAAATAAGAGGAGTAAAATGAAAATATCACAATGTATTCCCACGTATTAAAATTAAAATCTCATTTTCACAAAAATCCACAGGGGAAAAATGTATAAGAAAGTCATAGACTATCTTTACTTTCCACAGATAGCTTACAGTTTATCAATTCTGTACACTATTATGTATACTTTTAATAATACCATATTCCCAGCTTCCCCAAAGCTGGAACGATAACAGATACACACAAAAATATATCATATATGTATATATTTTTTCACACACACATAAACAGTTCTGAATTCTATGGTATGCATTAGTCTTGTGACCTAAAGCAGTGGACTCCTGCCTTCTTAGCCTCAGTTTCTTAATAGAGTTCTTCATGTCCTAATTTTTTTTTATTAATTCAGTTGATACCTATATTACAATGAAAATGCAGACATATTTTATTCTTTCAAGATTATGTATTGCCCATATCTGGGAGTTGATTGTGATCCTTCCCACAGATCAGAGAAGTACAGTGTGTATTTCCTTCATCTTTTTCTACCTCTTGCTCCAAACAAAACTAACTCGCCTGTATCTCCATGGTAGGAGCTGGGTCATACATCAAGTGCTGCCACTTTTAATGCTACCACCTGAGGGATGAACCTCCATATTACATAGCTCTGATAGCCAACGAGCTTGCATTCATGAAACCTATAGACATAGAAAACAAAGAAATATTTTTTAAACAGGAGGCACCCTCCCTGTAGCTATAAACAAAGATCAGAGTAAAATTAAATGAATTAAAACCTGAGAAGACAGTGGAAAAGATCAATGAAACTAATAGCTACTTTTTTAAAAAGATAAAAGAAAATTGACAAATCTTTAGCAAGTGTAACTAAGAAAATAAGAGTGACTCAAATAAAATCAGAATCAAATGAGGAGATATAACTAATAACACAAAAATACTAACAAACATAATAAAGTACTATAAACAGTTATACACCAACAAATTAGATAACTTAGAATAAATATGTAAATTCCTAGAAATATGTAAACTAACAAGACTGAATCATGAAGAAATAAAAACAATTCTGAAAAGGTGAATTATGAATAATGTGGTTAAATCAGAACTCAAAAACTTCCAAATAAAGAAAAATCCAGGAACACATGGCTTCATTGATTAATTCTGCCAAGCAGTTAAAGAGTAATTCACCAGTCCTTCCCAAACTCTTTCAAAAAATTGAAGAGTGGGAATACTTCCAAAGTCATTTAACAAGGCCAGTATTACTGTGATTCCAAAGTCAGACAAAGACAATACATGTAAAGAAAATTTCAGGCCAATATCCCTAATAAACATAGATTCAGAAATCCCCAACACAATTTAACAAACCAAATTCAACAGCACATTGGAAGGATTGTGTGTTATGATCAAGTGGGACTTATTCATGGAATATATGATGATTCAGCATCAATAAATCAGTAAGTGTGATACACCACATTAACAATATGAAGGGTAAAAATAATATAATCATCTGAACAGACGGAGAAAAGACATTTAACAGAATTCAGCATTTTTCATGATAAAGATTTTCAACAGCAACAATAAATAAATAATGTATTAATGAATTCATCCATCTAACTGCCAAAATTTTGCTGAATAAAGTGTGCATAGAAAGTACATCAACATGATGAAGGCCATATATGACAAGCCCACAGCCAGCTTCAGAGTCAGTAGTGAAAAGCTGAAAGCTGAAAACTTTTCTTCTGAGATCAAGAGCAAGACAAGGATTCCTATTCTCTACATTTTTATTCAATATAGTAGTAAGAGGTTTAGACAGAGCAAATTGTCAAGAAAAATTAATAAAAGGCATCAAAACCCAAAAGAAGCAAACTTACGTCTGTTTGTAGATGACTTACTATATAGAGAAGTCCCTGAAGACTACAAAAAAAACTATTAGAACTAATAAAGGATTCAGTAAAGTTGCAGGATACAAAAATCATTATACCAAAATCACTTGTATTTCTGTGCAGTTAATGACAACTATCATAAAGAAAAAATAAGGAAAAATTCCATTGATAATAGCATCAGAAAAGAATAATATACTTAGAAAAAAATTTAACTAAGGAAGTAAAAGAACTATGGACGGAAGATTGTAAAACATTGATGAGAGAAATTGAAGAAGACAAAAATAAATGGGAAGGTATTCTGTGTTCATGGTCGGAAAGTATTAATATTTGATAAAATGTCCAAATCACCAAAGTGATCTACAGATTCAGTACAGTCCATACCCAAGTTCCAATGGCATTTTTAACAGAAAAAGAAAAAGAAGTCCTACAATTTGTGTGGAACTACAAAAGACCTCATATAGTCAAAGTAATTTTTGAAAGAGAAGAACAAAGCTGTAGACATCACACTACCTGTATTCAAACTATGTTACAAAGCTATGGTAATCAAAACACTTAGCATAAAAACAGAAATACAGATTGATGGAACAGAATAGAGAGAAGTAAGCCCTGAGTATAGTTGATAATATTGTTTTATATAATTGAAACTTGCTAAGTGAATAGAACTTAATGTTCTCACACACACACACACAAGAAAAGGAAGCAAATATGTGAAGTGACTGATGTGTTTATTAACTTGGTGGTGGGAATCCTTTCACAATGCATGTATATATCAAATCTTCACATTGAACACTAAATACCTCATAATTTTATTTGCCCTTTATAACTCAACAAAGCTGGAATAAAAAGATTATGTACTGTCTACTTACCATCCTGTGACTGGCACATAGTTAGGACCACATGATTTTACTGAGCAGTTAATTCCTTTTAATAAAACAATGTAAGCAAAAGCTTCAAAACAAGTTATATTAAATGTTAAAGATATGTTTGGCATTAGTAAGGGTCAGAATAAACATTTTTAAATTCCCAATGGAAGTCTCACTTCCTTTTAAGAAAAGAATAATCCTGCGGTGTTGAGGATATAAATTATTTTTTGGGATTAAACTTTGAAATTAAATAAATAAATAATAAGAAGCTGGAGATGGATCAGTTGTATACATAATTAAGCAAGTATAAATATAGGTTAGGTTTTCCTATTACTTATTTTTATTTTACTTGATTTTTTGTTTTTAATATTCAAGAATAACGCAGCTTAATGTCTCAACTTTTTGTATTTTTCCATTTATACTTAAGTCATTTTCCATAAAATCATTTTTTTCCTATATAATGGGTTTCCAAGTGATGATGGGAAAGAGTCAACTGGCTTATCTATGTGGCTTACTGAGTATTCACATTAGCAGAGAATAGATGGTTTACTTTGAACCAGAAGACAGTATTGTACAGGGAACGATAGAAGAATACTTGTAGAGTGACAAATCAAAGGTGAAGCAATGTAGAAATACGATGTCAATACCGAAGACACAAAACTAGTGCTAGATACATGGACCAAATCAAAAGTGAAGGTTATATAAATAGCAAAAGTATTAAAATTATTTCTGTAGGGCATGCAGTGAATACAGCTCAGGTTCAAATATTAAAAAGTACATGATTATACTTTTTAAATTGTTAAAACTATTTAGAACAATCTTGCTATGATAATGTATGTATATATGTACTCCTATATAGCTGGAGGAAGTTGGATAAAATGATCCCTTGTGGATACTGCCATTTCTGTAATTCAGACTGAATATTCACATAAACTAGAGACAATCTATTCAGTCTCAATGATCTGTGAAAAGGACATGTAAAGCAGGAAAAGAGGACTTGAACCAGATGGACTGGTTAACAATAGAACATTTTACAAATTGCCAAGAAAATAAAAACAAGAGGTAGGAAACCACAGCCTTGACAAGAACATTTCCCCTGATCTGATAGAAGCAGGGATAACTATGATGCTACATTTCTAACAAACATAATCATTGTGTTCACCATAAGAACCAATTGTTCTTAGCCATGTGGAACCAAAATTAATTTCTAAATTATGAACCAACAGATTGCAATGAGCTTCCCTATCATTTAGGAGCAGAAAGACCCAGAAAATTGAGTATATTGGTACATTGTTCAGGGAAAATATTTAAGGAATATAAATTTTGCATTTTATAATGGGATGCAGGTTTCAATGATCATGATTTTTCAAGAGTAAAGAAAAAACAGAGAAGATAATGTTAGTATCATGGTGACAAAGGAAGATTTGCATTTGTTCCCCTCCACAACAAAAATTCAGCATCCTTCCCTGAACAGAGTGCCTTTGAGGAAACCTAGTGATCAGCTCCACACAACAAGGGGCTTGAGAGAAGTCTTGTACCTCTGCGATTTAGGTAATAAATGCACCTTGGTCCTGGCTGTGGAAACTATAGTGGCCTCTGAACCAGCTCCAGCCCTTTTCAGCTGTAGTCCAGGTACCGCTGGAAAACACTGCCTTAGATAATTACCCATGGATGAAGGAGTCTTTGATGATGATACCCACAGTTCTAAAGAAATGCCAGAATCCTGGCAAGTGTGTGTGTGTGTGTGTGTATGTATGTGTATGAGTTTATATATATATATGTGTGTGCATGAATACACACACACACACACACACACACACACACACACACACACACACACAGAGGTTTGGATGCATTGGAGTAGGAATACATTTCTCTCTTGCTCCATGAAGATTATTGAATCATGAGCTACACGAATGGGGATCAGGAAGTGTCTGGGAGAGCAGCAGATAGGACTCTCAGAGGATTTAAACAGGTATGTAAACTACTAAATATATTGTGAATTCCATCAAGAAGTCTGCCCACAAGACACTAGAAAAACTTTACCTGCACATTCCCTGCAACTAGTCCACAGGCACCTGCTGTGTTCCATGTGCCTCACCCACAAATACCCCCACCCTCTAACTGGTTCCTTGTGCATGTGCCAGACTTTGGCGTGAGAACAAACTTTGACACATGGCTAGTAAGCATGAACAGAAAGCTGGCCCAAATCTGTAGGCCAGGGAGAGACAACAAACTTGATCTATAGTGCCATCTTTTGGAGGAAAAGAAATGCTATCAGCACTCAGTCTGATGCATTGCAGGATCCCAAGAAGTCATACAAACTTAAGAATTCTGAGAAATCTGCCACAGAAGAATCAAGAATCAAGGTGCAGGTGTACCTACAGAAGATCTGAAATAGCCTCAGAATCTTTCCTAGTGCTGATGGAAGGTCTCCCTTTCTCCTGAAGTCACTGAGTAAAGACTGGAGGAGATAACTGCTACTTCGGACACAAAGACATCATTGCAAAACTTCAAGGAGTATGAAAATTTAAATTGATACCACCAGAGGGTTACAGTAATCTTCCAGTAATCAAACCAAAGACATGGAGATCTTCAATTTACCTAATAAAGAATTCCAACAGCTATTTTAAGGAAAATCAATGAACTACAAGAAGACACAGAAAGACAATTCAACAGTTGGGAAAACAATACATGAATGAAATGAGAAATATAACAAATATATATAAGTTATTAAAAAAAAAGAACCAAACAGAGCTAAAGAACACAATGAACAAAGGGAGAAATAGATGACATTAAAATAATAGTAAGGGACTTCAGTACTCTACTTTCTACAATGGATGGATTATCCACATAGAAAATTAATAGGGAAATGTTGGAAATAAGCTACACTCTAGACCAAATGGACCCAACAGATATTTATACAGAAAATTCAATTAAAAAGTACACATTCTTCTCAAGTGCACTCAGAATATTCTCCAGGATAGATCATAGGTCCATAAGTTACAAAATAAGACTAAGCAGAATTAAATTTATGAAGAATGAAATCATACCAAGTGTCTTTACTAACCACAATGATATGAAACTAGAAAACAATACAGATGGAGGGCCAGAATATTTAAAAATATGTGGAAATTAAACGAGACACTCCTGAACAACAAATGGGTTGAAGAAAATAAAAAGGGGAATAAAAAATGCTTTGAAACAAATGAAAATGGAAACATAACATACCAACACCTATGAGATGCTGCAAAAGCAGTTTTAAGAAGTTTATCGTGATAAATTCCTATATTAAGAACATAAAAAGATCTCAAATAAGCAGCTTAAAACAGTCTAATTTTTCACTTTAAGAAACTTTAAAAAGAGAAACAAATTAAGCTCAAAATTAGCAGAAGATGGAAATGATGAAGATCATAGCAAAAATAATAAAATAGATATCAGAAAAGATCGACATTTTTAAAAGATAAATATAATTGACAAACCTTTACCTATCTTAAGAAAAATAAGAAGACTCAAATAAAATTAAAAAATACAAAAAGAGGAGAAATTACAGTTGGTAACACAGCAATACAAATAATCATCTCAGACTACTAAGAACAATTATATGGGAACAATTTGAGTAACCTAGAATAAATGTATAAGATCCTAGAAACATAAAGCCTATCAAGACTGAATCATAAAGAAATAGATAATTTTTGAAAGACCAATAACTAGTAAAGAGATTGAATAAGTAATCAAAATTATCCGAACAAAGAAAAACCTAGGGCCAGATGGTTCTCTGGTAAATTCAACCAAACATTTAAAGAGAAAGTAGTGCCAGTGTTTCTCAAACTCTTCCAAAAAAATTGAAGAGGAAGGGACCCACATAAATTCATTTTATGATAACAGAATTACCTTTACACCAAAGCTAGATAAGGATACAACAAATAATGAAGACTGTACACCAATATCCAAATGAATATAGATATAAAAATTCTCAACACAGTATTAACAAAACAAATTCAAAAGCACGTAAAAAGAATCATCCACCGTATTCAAGCAGGGTTTAACCCTGGTGTGTAAGGATCAAAAATCAATAAATATGACACACTACATTAATAGAATAAAATATAAAAATCATGATTATCTCAATAGATGCAGAGAAATTATTTGACAAAATATAACATTGTTTCATGGTAAAAATAATCAAATAATTTGGTGTAGAAAATACATGGCTCAACATAATAAAGGCCATGTATGACAAACCCACAACTACCATCACACTCAGTGGTGAAATATTGAAAGCTTTTTCTCTAAGATCAAGAACAAGTCAGTGGTGTGCACTCTCACCATTTCTATTCAATGTAGTACTGAAAGTCCTAACCAGAACAATTAGGTAAGAAAAAGAAACAAAAGGCACCCAAATCAAAAATTAAGAAACAAAATTGTCTTTGTAGATGACATAATCATATACATTTAAAATCCTAAATACTGCATCAAAAAACTGTTAAAAACTACCAGATACAAATTCAACATACAATCAGTTGTGTTTCTATACACTAACAATGAGCCATTTGAAAAATAAATCAGAATAACCCCGTTTGCAGTAGCATCGAATACAGTAAACTCCTTAAGAATATATTTAGCCAAACTGTAAGGCTGTAATGAAAGAAATAGAGGAATATACAAACAAATTGGAATATATTCCATATTTATGGAGTTTTTAAGAATTAATATTGCTAAACTGTCCATACTACTGTAAGTCATTAGTAGTTTCAATGGAATCTCTGTCAAAATTCTAACAATTTTTTCACAGAAATAGAAGAAAATAATCCTGAAATTTGTATGGAACCACAAAAGTTTCTGGATAGCCAGAGTAATCCTGAGAAAGAAACAAAGCTTTGAAACACTGCACTTCTTATTTCAAACTATACTACAAAGCTATAGTAGTCAAAACAGTATATACTATCATAAAAATAGATATAGACCAATGAAACAGAATTGAGAGCCCATAAATAAATGCTCCCATTTGCAGTCTACTACTATTTGGCAAGTGAGATAAGAATACTCAGTGGAAAAGGATAGGCTCTTCAAAAAGTTGTGTTTGGAAAACTGGATAACCACATGGAGATGAACAAATTGAACTCCTATCTTATACCACTCACATACATTAACTCAAAATGGATTAAAAACATACAAGACCTGAACCCATAAAATTCTTGAAAGAAAACATGGGGAAGTAGTGCCTTAACATTGGTCTTGGCAATGATTTTTGGATATGACACAAAAAGCTTAAACAACTAAACAAAAAATTAATAAATGGAATTGCATCAAACTAAAAAAGTTTTTGCATAGCAAAGGAAAAAATCAGCAAAATGAAAAGGCAGCCTAAGAATTGAAGAAAATATTTGCAAATCATACATCTGGTAAGAGATTAGCATTCACATATATTAAAATTTAATTCAACTCGCTACTAAAAAATACAGAAAATCCAATTTTTAAAATGGATAGAAGAACTAAATAGTATCTTTTCCAAGTAAGACGTACAAATGGCCAACAGGTGCATGAAAAGATGCTAAACATCAAGTAGTCATCAGGGAAATGCAAATCAAAACCACAAAAATCTCAAACCAGTTACATTGCCTGTTATCAAGGAGACAAGAGATGACAAATGCTGACAAAGATATGGAATGGAAACCCTTGTGCACTGTTATGGGAATGTAAATTAGTACAGCTACTACAGAAAACAGTATGGAGTTTCCTGAAAAAATAAAAATAGAACTGCTATATGTTTGACTAACCCTAATTCAGGAGTATGCCTAAAGGAAATGAAAACGAAATCTCAGAGATAGCTACACTCCCATGTACATTAATTACAGCATTATTTAAATAGCCAAGATATGGACATCTGTCAACCTAAGTGTCCATCACCAGATGAATGGATAAAGAAGATGGGGTATAAATACACAATGGAATATCATTTATATGTTGATCTAAAAAAGTGGAAATTTTAGAAATGGAGGCCAGAATGGTGGTTACTAGGGGCTTAGGAGTTAGGATAATGGGGATATGTTGATCAAAGAATATAAACTTCCAGTAATAAGATGAGTAAGTTCTAGGAATTTAATATACAGCATGGTGATTATGGTCAATAGGACTATGTTATTGATTTGAAAGTTGCTAAGGGACTGAATCTTAAACATTCTCACCAGAAAAAAAAAAGGTAATTATGTAATGAGATGGAGATGTTAGCTAAAAGTATGATTGTAATCATTTTGCAATATATAAGTTTTCAAATCAGTACTTTGTACACAAATTTAAAATAAGTCAAATATGTCTCTGTAAAGCTGTAAAAATAAACAATACATGTGCTGCTTATCAAAAAAAGAAAAAAATGAAAGAACAGGAAAATATCTGGAAGAAATTCATTAAATTTAAAACGTATATAACTACCAGAGATTTGTTCATTGGGTTTTGGCATGCTAGAATTAGAAAATCCTATAAACACTGAGAGCTAAATTTAAGATAGAGGAATGCTAAATGTTTCCATGAAAGATAGTGATCTGAGTGAATACTTATTTTAGAAATATTTACCTGTCTTAGAAATAAATGTCATTTTTAAGAAAATTTGGATATTTGACAAATGTGTTTCTGTCTTGAATGGGTTATCAAAAAGATAAAAAGACAACTTGGACTTACTGCTATACCTTTGCAATGTCACGGACCAAAATTTATGGATTGAGGTGTTGTCATAGTGTTACATTTATTTTAACACCCAAGGCAGGATTACTATAAATTTCTTAATATGTTGTTACATGGCATATATCTTCACAAAATTAACAACATATTTATACAAATCTCATATGGCTAGCTTATGTTGATTTAAAATTGGGCACTACAGCAGAAGAAATTTTTTCAAAATTAATTGCACATGCTAGGGAAATAGCAGCAACAACTGAATATTAGTTAGACTTCTCCCAGATGCAATGATAGAATGTGCATTGGAACATACAAGTTTCTAGTCCAGGAAAGGAGTCTCACTGGAGATTGATAAATAATGAATTCTGAGAACCAGACCTTGGACATACTAATAATTATAATAGCACAACAATTATTGCTATACTTTGCATTTTTACTTTATTAACTTAATTTACTTATATTCAGTATACTTTTAGTATAAATTTGCAGGGTTCCTTATATATATTGTTATCTCATTGCTGTTGCTTTCTGGAAAATCACTTTTTTTGATGCAATGATTCTTTTCATTTGTAATTTTAACTTTTAAAATCAAAAAGCATATTGAGTTTATGTTAATGGCAAAATTAAAGTAAAATTACAATATTTGTTTTGAAATTATCAAGGACTAAAAACTTGTCTTCATAGTTCATCATTTGTAGTCTGCCTTATTTAGACCCTGTGGCATAGACATTTATTAATTAAAAACCCTTATGATATTCATTGTATGACTTACATAATAGGTGACTATATCAATGAAGGTATTACCAGTTTCTAGCATCTTCAGGTATTTTTCATCTCATGTAAATGATCAGAAGTTAAATGTTTTTAATGGAACATTAGTATGTAGTTTCTTTTTCTGTGTGTAATTACTTTTAATTCTACTCTGCCTATCCTAATATAAATAATAACAAATCCAAAAGGAAGTAAAACCAACTCTATAGGAAGCAAATAGTCTTTTGAAACCTGGAGGAATGTGGCCCTTACAAAAGAGTTACTTTGGGAAGTTTGGCCTCCAGTTTTGGAATGCAAAAGAAAAGAAATATCTAGCAAATTAACAATCAGTCTCTCAAGACCTCAGAAATAGCATTTCCAATAAAAGCTGCTAATTTTACAAAACCTAACAGATACTAAGCAATGTAAGCTGTTCATAGACATGCTTTCATTTACTGTTTATAACACTCTGTATTATGGATATTTGGAAATAGACCAGTAACTTACAAATATTCTCATGAAGAAATTCAAAATAATTAAATTTAAAATACACACACTAGCACAGTATATTTTAATTTTCCACATGTTAATTGGGGCTAGTGTTATTTGTTAATAAGAAATATATTATTTAAATGTGTTAAAATAAGTATTTTGTAAAGGAGCCTAAATATATTCTTTGAAAATTCAGGCCATGCATTTTATTAGTAAATTATAAAAACTACTTTTAAACTATTATCTACTTTTAAATCTCATTTTAATTTAAAAGTATATCCATTGAGATAAAGATTTAAGAAAAAATTGTGGTAAATCCACATAGTAAAAACAATTAATAAACAGAAAACTCAATTAAATAGAGTTGGGAGACCAGAAGGAGGAGCTCTCATGGCCTGTGAGGATAGCAGAGACGACAAAAAGAAGACACTTCTTTTTTCCTGGTAAGGACTTAGCCAATGAAAAGCCATGAACTCTTTGTTTACTATAGCCTTCCCAAATTCCTTTCCTCTCCACAGAAACGTTTTTCTTCACTTGCCTTGTGAGGGATCCTCATGGTTGCCGATCTCGAATTGCAGTTCTCTCCTGATTCCAAGTAAATCCATCTTTGCTGGAGAAATATCTGGCAGTCTGTTGTTTCAAATCAGCATTTTGGTGGCTTATATGGGCACCAGAGAGACCCCTGATGGCTCTGGGGCTGGTGTGCAAACAGATGTGTTAACCACAATTGAACGCATTTCTGCTCACTATTTTCCTTGCTGACCCTGTAGTTTGAAGGTATATTTTTTTTCCTGGATCTGAGTTCCCATTCTCTCTGCCGTTGACTTTCTCCAGGTTTTATTCAGGATCTACTTAAAGGTTTCCTCTTTCTGGTAAAGGCCTTAATCTGTATGCATGTACTGACTTCAGCCTGATTTTGAAATCAGAGACTGTTTCACTGAAACTGGCTAGCCTTTGGTCTTTTCCCTTTGGAACAGGGGCTACTTCTCCTGAAGTCTATTCCTTTGTGAACAGTGATTGTTTTCTCTGAAATAATACTGAGTTTTTCAGCCTTTAGCCTATAGTTTTAGAAGGGCTGTTCTCTGGAAACTGGTTGAAAAAGCCTTTGGTCTGACTCTTCTGGGATCAAGCTATTTCCTTTGAATTGACTGGAAATGGCTTGCAGGCTATTTGAATTGAACCATTTGTGCCATAAGCTGTTTAAGCAGTTTAAAACTTTCCTATACACTAGGGGAAAAACCTCCAGGAAAAAGGATCCCTGTTATCTTAATATTTTGAGGACACCCCACCCTGAGATTCTAGTAGATTTTGTTTAAAAACCATGGTCCTCCTCATGAGCATTCCTAAATAAATGGACTGCCCGACAAAGACAACTTAGAATATCATTGGCCATTATGGAGAACTTTTGAAATCTCTAAACTTAATTTTCTTAAAACTGAATTGGACTGTAATAGCTCAGAAATTTTCAGAACAGAGTGGAATGTTTATTTTGATTGGTATTTTGAGGTTTCCTAATGTTATTATGAGTTTAAAATTGCCTCTCTATAGAATAATATTTAAGACAGTTAACTGAGACAAATAAATAATTAGAAAAAGTTAAAACAGTTCCCAAAGCCTCAGGCTCTTCTTCTTTGATTTCTTTGCCTCAGGCTCCACCTCCAGCTCCATTTTCTTCCTTTCTGTGCCACCAATGCATCCACTATCATTGGAGGCATATATAACTTGAATCCCCCCTACTAGTTCTCCCACCAGACTACCCCTTTTCTCTGAAGCCCCCTCCATTCCCTTTTCCTTTTTCTTTGGACTTCTCAAAACCAGTCCCTTTAAAATGAAGCATCTGAGTATCAGCTAGTTCATATGTTTGTTAGTGATGGCAAGGCCCAGCATTGGATGAAAACGACTAATTGGGAACATCCTGAAAGGTCTCTAGAATTACAACCGGGATATTAGCCCACTAACTT
Organism: Vicugna pacos; assembly: GCF_048564905.1. NCBI lineage: Eukaryota > Metazoa > Chordata > Mammalia > Artiodactyla > Camelidae > Vicugna > Vicugna pacos. The sequence continues at coordinate 63,804,867 of NC_132989.1, forward strand.
ACATGATCATGCTCAGGCAATTACTAGACAACTCCATAGAGCAGTTCTTAGGGCTTTTCCAAAGCTGTTGGTTGGAACAAAATTCAAGCTTGCACACAGAAGTCTGACATATCTGTTCATGATGATTATTATAATAGACTTCAGATTATTTTTAAAGAGGATTCTGGTCTTCCTTCATGTGTTGATTCAGGCCAGGTAGCTTTAAACTCTATTATTAATGTGCTGAACTTTCCCTTCTAGTCAAAAGGACCATGATGGAATGGAAAATTATGTCCACTCCAGTTTTGGTTCATTTGACATACCAACTCTCTTGTACTCTAGATGTGTCACCTACAAGGAAGACCACGAAGATGTTTAAACTTAAATTCCAGAAAATAAAGGCTCTTTAACAAAACCTAAATGCTACTACTTTTTTCTATTATTGCAAAGAGACAGAACATTGGAAAAGACATTATAACAAATTTAAGCACTTCAGTCACCTTTTGCTCTCTAATAGACTTTCCAATTCCTTCTAAATGGTCAATGACAAGGCCCCCAGGAACTACAGGGGCTCTTCCCAAATCTCTTTCTTAATTGGGTTGGATAAACATTTCTCCAGATTAGGTATGTTGATGGAAAGAATCAGTATACAATCTAAAATAGAAATAGAAGACAGTTTAATTTGAGCCAAATATAACCTAGGAGACAAATTCAAAAAACACTTAAATTTTGTTCCATCGGACTGTTAAATGAGGAGGGGGGGTTCTTATACAAGCAAGCACCACAGAGTTATTTAAGTTGTTTGTCAAGAATTGTAGTTTGAGCTGGCAAGAAGTATAGATGTTAAGCAATAATTGTTTGGGGTTTGAAATGATTGAATGGTTATAAGATGAGACCTTGAGAACATACGGTTGCAACCAGCAGCTGCTAGCAGATATTATTTTGAGAAGAGCTGGTGGTGGTTTTGAGTTAATATAGTTCAGAAAATTCACCTTCCTGTTGATGCAAGAATGTGTCTGAAATGTGTACATTTACAATAGCCATCAGGCTCCGTTCTGCAAACCTGAACTATAGTTTCTCCATTTTGATTTTTAAATGCATTCTTTTCCTTAATGGTTAGAGCAGATGTATAGTGCACATTTGATTATGCCACAAAACAGGCTGTTTTAGTTAGCCTAATGTTTATACTAAGTCACGTATAAGTGAGAATGACTCCCCCCATACCTCAGTGTGTGAAAAATTTTTCCATCAGTATTAGTCTCTTCTAGTCCTAATTGACATCAGAGCCATATTCTTGGTGCTTAACTCCACTATTATAAAGCAATTTCCTTTCTTAGAGTACTAAACCAGTTCAGATAGTGGGGATTTCTCATGAAACTCAAGAGGTTCCTGCCTCTGAACCTATTCATTTTGTTTAGGACCTTTGAGAGATACCCCTTCTCCTTGGTTTCTCTACCCTTATCCGTGTATCAGACTGTGAGTTTTTAGAGTAGTTTCATGGTGAAATTTTTGTCTTCCAAGAAGGGGAGATAGTTCTAGAAATTGACAATGGTTATCAAAGTAACCCACCAAGTGAATTAAAGTACCCTTTGACATTTTTATTTGTCCTATCTCTGATGTTACTAGAGCAGATTCTGGAAACACTGATCATTTATCTTTATTGAATTAGCTACCACTTTAATCATGGGCAAAATCTGCAACTGATGTTAGCAAAATAGTGCATCTCCCATCAAAATTCAAAATAAGCCTCCCCTCCCAAGAGCTCTTCTCAGAATTAATCAATACTCTGAGTAAAGAAGCCCTTCAAGACGTAAAGCCCATAATCTAAGATTGGATAGCTCAAGGCCTCATTATCCCTTGTATTAGTCCCTCTAACACTCTCATTTTACTGGTGAGAAAACCTAAAGGCTGGTGGTGAAGGTTGTCCAGGACTTCTGAGTAATAAACAACATTGTTATTTCTCAACACCTTGTTTATAACTCTCATATGTTAATAGCATCCATTCCCCCACAAAGGAACTTTTTATCTGAGATTGATTTATAGAGTACATTCTTTAGTATTCCAGTTGATAGAAGTTTCAGAAAAAGATCTTCTTCAACAGGGGGAAATATAAAAAATAATAAACAGAAATCTCAATTAAGTAGAGTTAGGAGACCAGAAAGGGGAGCTCTTACACCCTATGATACTAGAACCCAGTAGGAAGAAGAAAGACTCTTCTTTGTCAGCAAGGACTCAGGCAATGAAGAGCTATGGGCTCTTTGTTTCCCATAGCCTTCCTGACTTCATTTTCCTTTCCTTAAAACCATTCTTCTTTCCTTGCCTTGTAGGGACTTACACATGGCTTGCCATGATTACAGACCTCAAATTGCAATTCTCTGCTGATCCTGAATAAACCTAACTTTCCTGGAGAAATATCTGGCAGTCTATTTGTTTTAGGCCAACAATATATAGGATACTCAGAGAAGTAAGAAAGAAAACTAGCGGGCAACATCTTGGAGTAATCTTACAGATTTGCTCTTTTATATAGAAACTTAGTAATGTGTACTGCAGACATATATGAGAGGCCTTGAGTTTCATCTTATCTAGCAGTTTGGTTTATAATAATTTATCACATTTAGTACCACTGAAGAGTATTAATTGAAATATTTAGAAAGGAGATAAAATATTTTAAATATATGAAGATTGTTGAAAATAGTTAAAAGCATATGAATTTTGTAATGACCCCAAACATTTTTTGAAGCTATCTAAAAAGTGATTGCTAAATTTTATAGTCCTTTAACCTTGAATACATTTTGGGCATCTACACTTTAAAATTTATAACTTCAGTAAATTGCAAATTAATTAAACTAAATTCAACTCTCCAGTATTTTTTTCTGTAAGCAAAACTTCCCTCCAGGGCATCAAAATAAACAAAAGCAAAGAACCCTCCTCTAAAATACAGCAGCAAGCAGTAAGTACAAATTCAGATTTGAGATGAAAAGAGATCACATTGTAATAGTGCCTTGGATTTTTAAAAAGATTTTATAGGAGAGCACTTTGACCTGAAATATTGCTTAATAATCTGTGGGTGCCAGTTCTATGGATTTCTACTTCTTTTGACCAACTTTTTGTGTCTTTTAGAAATGTGCTCATAAATGCACAGATAATGATGCTGTACTTATTGGCATGGATTCTGTGCAGTTTAACAGTTTTTAAAGGAGATACAGCTTGTGATTTTCTCTGCCTTACAGTTATGTACTGAGATTTATTTTTCAAGTTATTCTTTTATCCCTCCAGTTCCTTTCTCTTCTTTTCTATTTTTGTATGTAATATGGTAAATAAATACAAGTCTAAAGGGGATAATTTATTTCCCTTAATTATAACTACCTTTTAAAATTTTTTTACAATAGCTCATGCTGCAACATCATAATGGCAGTAATAAAATAACATAAATTATTCACCTAGCAGCAGCCTGAAAATAAAGGGTACATAGAAAGAAGAGAGAGTCTGAAAGATAAGTTAATGAGATCATTATCAGTATATTTCTTTGTGTTTTTAAATGCTTCCCACCTCCAGGTCTTATAATTTCATAATACTTTGTCATAAGTATGAGTTTCTATATTCTCCTGACAAAAAGTTGTTTTCTGCAGCAATTATAGTAGAGTAAAATTTAAAAAAGGATACGAAGCTTTTAAGTGGAATTTCTTTAACATTCCTAAGGCTCCCTGGACTCCTGTTAGCATATCTTATTCTTAGTATCTGTAGTAAAAGCACATTTCTCCCTTTTTGTTATACATTTCTAAATTCTCATTACCTCCTTGTAAACAATTAAATCACAAAGTAAGCAAAGCCAATTGAATGGTGGCTGAGCAACCATCACTACTGCATAGTATTAAAAATTGAAAATAAACACAGTTTAGCTATACCAGCTAATTTAGTTAGGTATCACCCTAAGGCATCAACACCATTTATCACTATCACTGCAGCCTGGCATGAAGGCACAATCATCAGTAGCTTTTACAAAGCAAATTAAGAACTTTCAAAGTTTTCTTTTCTCAGCAAAGGAAAACAAACACTTAATATTCTTTATGTATAAATCCTTGTGGTCAATCCCAGTGTCACGATCAGCCTTAACATTTGGAAGTAAGAAGTTCTATACACACATATGCTGCTGTGTATAATTATTTATGGTCCTCAGATTCCTGAATATCACAAAAATTATAGCTTCAAAAGGCTTTGTTTATGTTGAAAATAATGTATGTTTAAAAAAGAAAAAAAACAACTCTGGTTTTGGTCATTCTTCCTAATAAATAAAGTGTAAATTACCTTCATTCATTAGCTATCTTTTAAATTTTTAAATTCTTATGAAATCATGTATTTAATGCAGAAAATCTTATTCATTTTTAATAGACTATATTTTTTAGAGCAGTTTTGGATTCATAACAAACTTGAGAGGAAAGTGCAGAGACTTCCCATATAGCCACTGCCCCTACTTGTGCACTGTATCCTTACCAAATTCCCCTACCAGAGAGTGGTACATTCTGTTATAGTTGATGAACCTAATTTGTTATGTCGTTATTACACAAAGGCTGTAGTTACATTGGGATTCACTTTAATGTTGTGCATTGTATGGGTTTGGACAAATGTGTAATGACATGTATTCATTGTTACAGTACAGCGTAGTTTCACTGCCTTAAATATCCTCAGTGCTCCATCAATTCATCCCTTCCTTCCTCCAGACACCCTGGCAACCACTGATCTATTTATGTCTCCACAGTTTTGCCTTTTCCATAAGGTTATATAGTTTAAAATACAGTACATAACTTTTTTAGTTTGGTTTACTTCAGTTAGTAGTATGCAGTTAACTTTTCTCTTTAATTTTGCATGGATTGAAAGCTGGTTTACTTTTAGCACTGAATAATACTGCATTTTCTGTATGTACCAGGACAAGTAAGCATTATAATGTCTTGAAGACTAGTAAGCATTACAATTTCTTGAAGACTAGTAAGCATTATAATAAGTCTTGAAGCATTATATACGTCTTGAAGTGTTATTACTCTGACTTTGTTTTTCTTCTGCAGTATTAACTTGGCTTTTCTGGGTCTTTTGCATCTCCATATAAACTTTAGAATTAGTTTGTTGATATCCACAAAATAACAGCCTAGGATTTTGATTGAGATTGTATTAAATCTATACATCAAATTAGAAAGAACTGACATCTTGACAATACTGAGTCTTTGTATTCATAAACATGGCATGTTTCTCAATTTCTTTAGTTCTTTGATATCCTTCATCAAAATTTTGTACTCTTCTGCATGTAGATCTATATGTATTTTCTTAGATTTATACCTAAATATTTCCTTTTTAGAGTGCTAATGTAAATGGTGTCATGCTTTTAATTTAATATTCCACTTGTTTGTTTTGGGGATAGCAAAAAACAATTGGCTTTTTTAATATTATGCTTGTATCCTGCAACTTTGCTATAGTGACTTATTATTAGTTTCAGGAGTATTTTTTTGTTTATATTTTCAGATTTTTTTGCAAATAGACAATCATGTCATCTGTGAATAAAGGCAATTTTAGTTTTTCTTTGTGATCTGTATATCTCTATTTCCTTTTCTTGTTTTATTGCATTAGCTTAGACTTCCTGTATGATGTTGAAAAGCTGTGGTGAGAGGAAATACCCTTGCTTTTTTTTCTGATCTTGGTGAGAAAGCCTGGAGTGTCTCAATATTAAGTATGATGTCAGCTTTCAGTTTTTCATAGATTTTTGAAAATCAAATTGAGGAAGTTTCCTTTTATTCTCAGTTTAGTAGCTGACTTATTAAAGGATGTTGGGTTTCATCAAATATTTTTTCTCCATTTATAGATCATGTGATTGTTTTCCCCTTCTTTAGCCTGTTGATGTGATTATTAAATTCTTTGATTTTATAGTGAGGCATGATGTATTGGGTAAAAGGAACTGCTCTAAATAGATGTTTATTACTGTAGTGGTAAAGTATGGGGGAAAGGGAAGAGTTTTATAGAAAAAAAATAGATCTCAGTCTTTCAGTAAGTCTGTGTTTCTGGTCATATGACCTACATATGACTATCAGTCCTCCTCTACCCTCACATTAGGTTTTGAGTATGGTTAGATTGGGCTAGAGTTGAATATTTACCATCTTCCATGTGGAAGGTTAGAAGTGAAGTTGGGCATTTCCCTTCTGCCAGGCAGGTTAGGTTCTGGATGAATAGTTTCTCCTGAGACCAGACTTTGTTGAGAAGAACAGAATGCTCAGGCATATCTCTAAATGGTTTATTTTCCTCTCTCCCTATTAGAAGCACAGGGGGATTTCTCTCTGATTTTTACTGTGAGAATCTAGTAAAGATTCTAGAAGTAAAACTCACAAATTATGGAAGCCCCTCAGTGATAACTTGAGTCCCCCTGGAATTTTTAGCTCTTGGAGTTGTCCACACTGAGTCTCCAGCAATTCATCAATTATAGTTCAGGTTTCCTTGCCCTGTCACTGGTTACTGTGGAAACTGCTTCCCCAGTAAGCTGTGATTCTCTGTGTACACCTGTCTCTATCTCTCAATTTTGGGGACAGCCATTTGCCCTGTGACCTCACCTCTCTTACAGATACAAGAGGGTTTATTGATTTTTTCAGTTTTTTATTGGTAGGATGGAGTTGGTAGGATGGTCCAAGCTTCTTACATGCTGGGCCAGGAACCAGAAGTGTTTGTGCATATTAATGTCATAATCATGATGCAGTAAGGTTAGCAATGCAGAACTCAGTTCATTCTTATAGGGAATATTTCACAGCACATTTGGAGATAACAGAAGCAGTTTTTGATTTTTATAAACTATTTACAATAATGACAGAATTGAGTGATTAAAGCCAGACTTGAAAAAATGAAATTGTCTAATTTAGTGCTGTTGCTTTTCAGTAAGAAAAATGAAAGACAAAGGAATTAACTGATTTGCCTAAATTCTGTAACAGAGTTTAGCTTGCAGTACCTCTGATATGGTGGTTTTAATTTGATGTTCATCCTATTGTAAAATACATACTTTGTAAAGTTTGTAGAATCTTGACTACTTTCTGAATGCTTTAATATTATTGGAGTGAGGAGTGATCTATTTTGGAGCTATAGAAAATTGAAAACCTCAACGGCAAAAGGCATATATTGCCAGTTTCCTTTAAGCTCTATCCCAAGAAACTGCAGATTTAGTCAACCAGCTTTAACACTTTCTTTCATCCTTAATATCTGATGTCAGGTTACCTTATCAATGGTTGTATAGTCCACTAATATCAATTTATAAGAATGTTGCTAATGAAAAGTGGTTGCAGCCAGCTATCATAGCCTATGTTTTATGCTTTTGACTTGTCTAACTCTATTGTTCTGATTCCATGTTCATTCAACATACTTGGCTTGCCCTATGTTAAGCTGCAGAAAGAGCATGGGAAGATTGCATAGGCATTTGGTCCTCTGGTGGTAATTTTTATTGTGAAAGAATAAATTATTTTGCTGTATAATAGATTCTGTCAGATATTAAATTTGGAATATTTCCTTCAGTTTCCATAGTTCGGTTAGTACCTGCATAAGCACCATCATAACACAGTGCACATACTGTGTTACAACCCTTGCAATACTTTGATATTTATTTGATTGTTTAATTGTCTGTCCCTAAACTGTATGTTCCTTGAAGACAAGCATTTTTTATTATTTGTTGTTTTATTACCAGTATGTAGAACATAGTGGTATTACTAGTTCTTAGCCTGGCATATAACAGTTTCCCAGTAAATATTGTAAATGACTGAATGACTTACTGGCTGAATTCTAGCTTCTAGAGGGAAGAAGTCTCAAGAAGACTAATATGAAATAACCAGTATCTCAGTTTAAATGTTTTGAGTATAAGAATTTTAACATAGTACCAGCTACAGATAACCAATTTGTGATGCAAATTTTAAAGTCCTAAAGAGGATGCACTTTAATAGATAAGCATACCATTGATTAATGCAGTGTTTAATTTGAGATACTAGGCATTGTATTTTAAATAGTTTTTATGTTGTGTGACTGAGTTTTACAGGCCGTGTACATTAGTAACGGAAATCTTTCCTCCCAGAAAAGTAGGGACTGGATGCAAACATTTTCCTGTCAGATTGTTATCGTTGATACGCAGATTATAGCCACTGTTTTTTAACATAAATATGTAATAATTTAAAATATCAAGCCAAACAAATCCTTGGTTGTTGCACAAATTAGATGTACACAATCACTTTATTCTCCTGAAAGCAGCAACCTCTTTCTATGAATCCACCAATACCCTTTATACATCCTACTTCAACCTCGCCCCCTTACTCTACTAACATTGCTGTATAGTAAAAGCTAGGAATCACAAAATGTAAAATGAACAGAAATGCACACTTTCACACCCACATATATACCAAATCCTCTATGTGTGTCTCATGTCTTTTATTTACTTTGTCTGCCACTAGTAGAATTTACTCTATTTCTAAATGACAACTCTTTATTGTCCACTATTTTCTCTGTCATTAAGTAAGGACCTTCTTTTCATTGAGATTAAATTCCTCTGTCATAGACATGTATAAACTATGAAAGCACAGTAACTGTTACTGTCTAGTGAGCACTATTCAGGATGATACATAAATAATGATCACTAACAGTGGGAGAATAAGGATAAGAATATCTAATCAATGTATCAGGTACCTTGTCAGTGTATATTCTGTGTCAATAAATTAAATACCTAATGCCTGATTAGAAAATGAAGCAGATCACTCAGCATGATTGACATTGTCATTATCATCATCAAATAATTTTCAGGCTTTTTCTAGTTCTAGTCTAGTCCCTGAATACTGTGTTAATTCATAAAGCCTATCAGAGCCCTATTCACTAAGTAATTGCTTTACTATACTAAGTTTTGTCCCAGTGGCCTGAATTCTAGGATGAATTTATTATACAGTAAACACTGGTTAATAGTTTTGAGTTCATGCTGCTCTTCTGTAAGATTTATTGAGCTCAGATACAAAATACGATTTTATGGGTAGGCTCTTTGAGATTGATTTATTTGTGATTTCAGTAGGATCTAGTTTCTTACTAACATTATTACCTAACTTCAGTAAACAAGACATTAACTTATGGATTGTATAAACTCTTGCTGCCTTGAAACACACTTTACTGATTACAGTAATGAATCCAGTAACAAAAATAGCAAAACTTTCTATTATTAGCTTCTAAAATTAAATGATCTTGGCTAAATGGAACTTTCCTAAATTTCCAGGGCACAAATTATGGTCCCTAGCCCTTCCGTGATAGTTGTGTCGAATAATAAGAAACACTGTAAAATGAAATACTTTATACATGATAGAATTCTTTATCCCACTAGCTAAGTCATCAGGTCATCGTTGCTTTAGCAGCTTGTTTCCCTAGGAGAGCATGCAGCTTTGAATGATGAACACAGACAGTCTAGGGAAGCATGTAACTCTTACACTATTTTTTGAGTGCATTCTCTACAGTAAGTTCTTACTCATTTCCTATATGCCTTGATGCTCTCTTCCTAAGAACTACATGAAAATGCAGTTGTGCCTATTAATCCAGAGACCTAATACAAAACGCCTATGACCTCATAAATTCTAAATTTTGAAGACTACGAGTTCTTCAGGTACACTTATGAGGAAACAAATACATAAAACAAGTAATTTATAAGTGTATTTGTTTAAATACATTTGAATAAAATAAGAATTCAGTGTTTATATAAACCCTGAGATTCTTAGAAAACTGGTCTGCTACCTCATCATAAAAGTGTCACATTTTTGGAGAGCCTCATTTAAAATGTCTACCAACTAAAAAATAGCAATTACTTGTTTATTATATAGTATAATTTTTTACCTCAGGTAAGAATTTCATAAATAGATGTGTGTGTATGTATATTGTATATATGTGTATATATGTATTCAAGTTTCATTATTCAGGTGGTTATAATCTATAAAGTTGCCACAAACACTGAATTAGTGAATAAGGACTCATTGCTCCTAGGAGAATACAGGGATAGATTCCTGAGGGACTCTGGTCACGTTTTCATCAGCCAGCTGATGCACAGTTTTATTTTATATATATTTATGTTTAAAGACATCTTACTTAATATGTATTTCTTACAGGAATTCATTGCATAGTCTTTAAATGTTTTAAAGCTGGGGGCTTTGCAGGCCATTTGCATTACATAGGTTTTTTTGTCAGTTTCCTCATAAAATAAGTCAGTCATCTCAGTGTTAGAAAGAACTTCTCTTTCCTGTAAACTTTTTCCTGTATAACATTTAATAAGGATTTTAAGAATCCTTCCACAGCCTCTTGCTCTGCAGAACCTGCCTCGCCTGCACATTTGAGATTTTCATGTTGTATCACCTTTTGAAATAGGAGGTCAATCAACACTAGCCAAGAAGAGTTTAACACTTCCTTGACTGTTGGCAATGTGACTATAAATATCTTTGACGTTCAGCCTCACAACTATGCTGTCTGCTATACTTTTTAAAATAGGTCATCTCATGAATTCACAAATTTATTTGCTTTTCTATCTTTTCCATAGCTTCATTAGGCACCATAGACATTACATTACACTGTCATGGCCACATGTACAGGCCAGTTAAGTTTTATCTTCCTTTCCTGGATGTACATATTGTTGATTCATTAACATTGAACTCATGGACAACATGGACAATAGCACTATAAGATGTGCCTGAGTGAAGCTCATCTAATCATGAATTTTCTCCATAAGACACATCATAGTCTTCTCATCATTAGGAATATGAGATAGCACTTTAGCACTATATTAAAGGTCCATTTTAAACAAAGATGTCATCAAAAAAGTACTGAAAGACTCTGCACATGTCTGTGAATGAACATGAAAGCACTAGGAGTACTGATTTTGGAGTTATAAATATATTTCAGCAAGTACATAAATTCACAAATATGAAATCTATGAATAATGAATTCCCCTTTGAATAATTCTGCTGGGAATAATTTTACTGTTTTTAACTTTAATGCTTATTTCTTCACTTCACTTCATCCTTGTGATCTGCTAATGGGAGAGTCAAAGAAAAGCCAGCTCATTCCTTTCCTCTTCAATGTTTATTCAACTGTGTTCTCAGTGAAAACATTCCTTTCCAATTTTATCAGTTAGGGTTCAATGAAACAAACAGATCTACTATTCGTTTCTGTCAGACATTAGTTTTCTTATTTGATGCCATAGTTCCAAGGCTGCAGTATGTATGGGCAGTTTGGAAAGACAGATGGATAAGGAAGGAAAGATGGGTGAAAGGGAGGGCAGAGGTTAACTAGGACTCATGCAAAAACTAGAACCCACAAGATTAACTGGAACCCATTTCAGTTTTCATTATTTCTGAACATGATAAAATTGACATACTGCATGAGAAGCTGCTGCCCCTATTCATGGTGTGAAATACACACCTGGCCCAGGAGCCATGGAAGCTGAAGGAGAATCCAAGGGAATGTATAGTAGATGAAGACCCGTTGCTGCCCAGCCAGTCCAAGTTCAGCCAGCAAAAAGCAACTTGTGTGAGCTACAGTAGTGCCTGATGACCTTGCTGTAGCCTTCTGTACATAAAGAGCACTAGAGTCACTGCTTCTTTCCTGTCTTCCAAATCTTTGCAAAAAATGTCTCTTATGACCTACTCTCATGACAAACACAGAGGTAAGGATATCCCAGGAAAAGTAGTTCAGCTTCGCCAAATCAACACATTACAAAGCCAGTGCAGTCCACTTTTTGTCACTTTTTGTGTGTGTTTGTGTGTTTGTGTATGTATCTTTAAACAGACTTACTTTCAAAAAATTAATAAAGTTACGCCTCCTTCCAACACAATGCAACTTTTCCATTGACTTTGATCGTAGGACTTGGTGGTATTATGAGACCTCCCAGGGAATCATCTGGGTTCCAGACATCATTCTGGGTCCACATTATTTAGTAGCAGCCCATTCTTCCCTTAGTTGTGAGTCAGTTACCCAGCCAGAATAGTAACCCCTTTCTTTGTCTGTTGTGTCATTGGTATGAGGAACTAAAAGAGGTTAGGTTATCATCCCAAATTCTAGTTCAGTAATTTTGTCATTGATTTAAGCATTCCTCCTTTTGGATTTAAGACTTTTAGACCATTGGAAACTAAAGTAATTGGGACAGGAAATTTTTTTTTCTAATGATCATTTGTTATAATAGTGAAAGGAAATACTTTTACCCTTTGAGTCACAGATCCATGAATTTTGGCCATAGGAGAAACACCTCCATATTTAGACTGCTGATTTAGAGCATATATATCACATCCTGGAGAAAGTTTCCCCTCATCTACAAGATACAACCACAACTGAGAATTCAAAATGCCATTGCACTGTTTGAAAAAAGCCAGACGTTTCAAGATAATGAAGAACATGTACAATGTACATGTAGTGAATTTCATGGACCTGGGCTTATTGCCAAACTCTATTGGTTCGGAAATTATTTAGTTGGTCAAAAATGATGTTACGTGTAATGCCAGTGTGGTGAGTATGGCATTCTATAAAATCACGGAGAGTTACTTTTGGCAGAAGCATTGTAGACAAGGAGAAAAACCCATATCCAGAATAAATGTCTAATCCAATGAGAACAAAGTACTACCAGTTCCACCAGTTGAGCTGGCTGCTAATCCCAGAGAATGGTGCCAAAACCAAGGCTAAGTGTTGGTTTCTGCTGTGGGCATATTGGCACTCAGCAGTGGCTGTAGCCAGCTCCGTCCTGGTGAGTGTAAATCCTATATTCTGCTCCAGTATAAAACCTCTGTGTTTGCTGTGATGGCCACTTTGTTCATGAGCCAGTTAGGCAATGACAGAATTGGGTGGGAGAAGGATAACTGACAGAGAAATGGTCATATTATTTTTCTCCGTACCATCTACAGCTATCTGACATACCATATTTATTTGTCTGTTGGTATTTATTGCCTGTTGTTCACATTAGAATCCAAACTCCATTGAGGGCAGGGTTTATTGACAGTTTTGTTCATTGATGAATTTCCAGGATATAAAAAATATCTAAAATATAGTACATATATTCAAACAACAGTTGTCAAATGAAAAAATAATGAAACTTTATAAGTAATCTATATGTGATTACTATTTTTATTGCTAAATTATACATTAGAAAACTGAGTGTCATAGAGATACATCATTACTTACCAAATGCCACTCCTCTCAAGTCATAAAGCTGGGATTCACAACCTGTCTGTTTGACTTACAAACTGTACTTTTAACAAGAGTCATGTATTACCTCTTATTTTGAAATACTGGATTATTTGATGAAGTAGAACTGTGTAAGAAATTTTTTTTGTTTTGAAATTTTTATGTCATACAGTAGAAGACCTACATGAAGTCAAAACTGACTACTTTTGATATTGTATGTGCTTTAAGAAAAATGATGCAAATACTCTGCATCCATTGTGGAGTTTTTCAGGACCTGACAGTACTAAAGAGACAAAATTTGAATATTATGATTTGCCAAGGCTATACAACAGTAGTAAACACCTTGTACTGTCATTTAGGGCTCCTGGAGTTATTGCTTAGTAAAGCTGATAAACTACAGTTAGACATGTTTTTTGCAACCCAGCCACCAGTCAGGTCAGTATGATTGATGAAGATGAGGTACTTCCTCTGTAGAGAAAGATGCCATATATAGCCTCTGTAGTTTCATTTACAGTCTTTCAATCAGTAAAAAAAATAAACCAGAATATTAAGAAATTATAACCTTGAAGAAAATCAGATAATAGAAACAGACCGAGGGATGATCAAGTTATTACTATTCCCAAATATAGACTTTGAGTTAACTATGATTAACATGTCTAAGAAAATAGAGAACAAGCGTAACTTTGCCACAGGACAGTAAATGATGAAAAAAATCAACTGGAAATTTTATTTCTGACAAATGCAGTAACTGAAATTAAGAAATCAATATATTGTTAAGCTAAACTGGACAGAAGGGAAGATTCATGGAGCAGAAAATACTCAAGCTGAAGCACTTCAGTGAAAGTCATGGCAAATGCAGAAGGGAAGAAAAGAGAAGGAAACCAGGATGGAAATAATATCCAAGGACTTAATAGCTGAGAATTTCCTTTTACTGACAGAAAATGTCTATTTACATATTCCTAAAGCATTATGGAACCCAAGAGGATAAATGCAAGGAAAGACACATTTAGACATGCTGGAAACCAAAGAAAAAGAATAAGAAAATCACAAGCAGCCATACCAAAGAGACAACTTTCAAAGGAGTAAAAATAGTGTGGACAACGGATTCCTCACTATAAACAGTGAGACATAGAATAAAGCTGGATAACTACTGATGAATAATTTGTAAAGCTACAGCAAGTAACAGTACATAAAGATGCAGTAATAGATAAATAAACCAAGGAACAGACTAGTTATGTAAGAAAGACCTATATAATTGCTTGATTTATGACAAAAGTATCATCACTGCATACTTGGGGAGAATAATTTTTCCAATAAATGGAGTAAATTAAGTATCCTTATGGAAATTTGAAAGAATAAATAAAATACCACAGATGAATTGCATGTCAAAATGTGAAATACGAAACTATAAAGTGTCCAGAAGAAAATGTAGGAGAATGTCTTCATAAGGGATATTCAAACATTTCTTTAAAAACATAGGAACTTCAGAAAGTTAATAAGTTATTCTATATTTATATTAAAAACTTCTGGTTTGTCAAATGACACTGCTGTGAATGAAAAACATATCTCTAAGTTAGAGAAGATACTTGTATGTACCCCAAATAACTTACATTCAGATTTACAATAAATGAATAAAAGTTCAGAAAAAAATGACAAAAATTTAGTAAGTATGTCTCTCACACACACACACACAAGGATATCTATGCCTGTGTCTCTGTCTCTACATCAATATCTTCATCAGGGAAGTGCAAATAAAATGATGATGAGATATGGTTATTCACACAAAAAGTGGCCCTTGTGGTCTGAGTGTTTTGTGTTTCCCTCCAGATTCATAGGTTGAAATCCAAACCTTCAAAGATGATAACATTGGTAGGTAGGACCTTTGGGAGGTGATTTGGTCACTGAAATGGAGCCATCATGAATGGGAATAATACTCCTGTAAAAGATCTCACAGAGCTCCCTAGCCTCTTATACCAGGTAAGGACACAATGAGAAGGGTGCTTGCAATGAGCCAGGAAAAGGTCCCTTGCCTGACCATACTGGTGCTTTGATCTTGGACTTCCCAGACTCTAGAACTGTGAGCAATAAATTTCTGTTGTTTATAAGCTATTCAGTCTGTGGTACTTTGTTCTAGCAGCTCGAACAGACTAAGACAGTGGCTGAAATAAAAAAAAGTATTGCTTGGGATATTGAGGAACTGAATCTCTCATACACTGTTTTCATGAGGTTAAATTGGTAAGATTACTTTGGAAAATATTTGCTAATATCAACCAAAGCTGAGTAAGCTCATATCCTATGACCTAGCAGTTCAACTTAGAGGCATGTACCTAACAGAATGTGTGCATATGTTTACCAAAAGGCATGTGTAAGCATATTAATAGCATTATTCTTTGTAGCCTCAAACCAGATATAACTTAAATATCCATCGATATAAGAAAAGGTAAATTGTGATAGGTTCATTCAGAGGATTAATTGTCATACAACACTGGGAATGAGCATTCCTTTCCACGCATTACCACATAGATCTCAGAAACATGATAAGTGAAAGAAACCAGGCATAAAAGAGTGAATCATTTATATTTCATTATGTAAATTTCAAAAATTGTCACAACATACTTAAGGTTATCAAACTTGGAATAGTAGTTTCTCTTGGGGAACTGTAGTGAGTGAAAACAGATTCAAGGAGAAGTTATGGTGATTTTCTATCCTACCAAGTACTGGTTTTGTCACTGTTAATTTTGTAAAAATTCATTGATCAGTACACTTATTATTTGTGTGTATATTTATACCTTAAATACTTATATATATATGTATATTTAGTTTTTACATTTAAAATTTTTAAATTAAAAATAAAGGTGGGACATAGGAAACTGTGATACAGCGCTTAGGGAGTTATATTTTTAATACATATTAAAAAGAATTGTTAACAATAGACCATAGTAACAAAATGGAAAAGCAAAGTCCATTTCAATGTTCAACCTAAGGTAAATTTTTTAAAAGTTAATTTTGCCTTGCAGCTTAAAATATTAGAAGAATAAAAGATGCTAGGACATTAAAACACTTATTATAACTATATTGCACAGGTACATAGAAGAAGAAATAAGAATTTAGGGATGTGGAAGATATTTTAAAAAAAGATAAAAATCTGTCTTACAAGGAAGGAAACAACAATGTCTGAGATGATGAATGCTGTAGATAACATTAACAGCAGATTAAATATTGTCAACCAAAGGAGTAGTGAAAAATGAAGATACGGGAATGGAAATTACTCTAAAGGAAACACAAGAGAAAAATGATTGGAAAATACATGAACAGAGCATAAGTGAGGTGTGAACAACTCCAAGAAACATAATGTTATTGGAGTTCCCAAAATAGAAGATAAAAACTATTTGAAGAAATAATGATTTAGCATTTCCCATATTTGGTAAAACCTATAAACCTGCAGATACAAGCAGTTTACTAGACTCTAACTGTAAGAAATACAAATAAATGTCCATCTCGCCAAATCAGTTTACTTAAAATTATTAACAACGAGAAAATCTTAAAATCAGCCTAAAAAAGATGTTATGTACAGAAAAGCAAAGATGAGAAGAACAGTAATTTCTGTGGGCAGAAATACCCCAAACCAGAAGATAGTGATTTCTTTAAAAAGTAAAAAGAAAAGAAAAAAATCAAAACAAAAAAGAATATTATCTTAGAAATCTATATCTAGCAAAAATATCTTTCAAAAATGAAGATTAAATGAAGATTTTTCAGACACAGAAGCTGAGAAAATTCATCAGCAGCAATACTCACACTGTGAGAAATGTTAGCAAGAAATCCATAGGGCAAAAGGGAAATGATACCCACTGGCAATATGTATTGGCACAAATAAATTGAGAGCTTCAGAATTGAGAACTGCGTAGGTATATAGAAGTGATTTTTTAAAATTGTTTATATCTCCTTGATAATAATAGACAAAGCATCTATAACATATGTATAAATAAAATACATTGTCCTTTCCCCATTGTATATTCTTGACTCCTTTGTCATAAGTTAATTGACCATGTATGAGTGGGTTTATTTCTGGACTTTCTATGATGTTTCATTGATCTGTGTATCTGTGTTTATGTCAATACCACACTGTTTTTTATTAAGATAGTTTTGTAATACAGCTTGTAATCAGGGAATATTATGCCTCCACTTTTGTTCTTTTTAAGATTGTTTTGATTATTTGGGGTCTTTTGTGGTTCCCTACAAATATTAGGGTTGTTCTATTTCTGTGGAAAATGCCGCTGGAATTTTAATAGGGGTTGCTTCATATGATTATTTTAACAATATTAATTCTTCCAATCATGAGCTTGCACTATCTTTCCATTTATTTGTTTCTCCATCAGTTTCTTTCCCCAGTGTTTTGTAGTTTTCAGTGTATAGATCTTTTATCTTCTTGGGTAATTTTTTTCCTAAATATTTTATTCTTTTTGATGGAATCATAAATTGGCTTGTTTTCTTAATTTATCTTTCTAATGTTTTGCTATTAATGTATAAAACCACAACAGGTTTTTTTTTTGTATATTGGTTTTGAATCCTGCAAGTTTACTGAACTAATGTATTAGTTCTAACTGTTTTTTGGTGAATTCTTTAGAGTTTTCTATATATGATATCATGTCATCTGAAAATAGTGACTGTTTTACTTCTTCCTTTCCAGTTTTTAATTTCTTTTTCTTGCCTAATTGTGCTGGCTAGATCTTCTGATACTATGTTGAATAAAAGTGGAGAGAGTGGGCATCCTTGTCTTGTTCCTTATCTTAGAAGAAAAGCTTTTATATCTTTACCATTGACTATGGTGTTAGCTGTGGGGCTAAAAAAATTGTAAATAAATAGAAAATCCCAACATATCAAAATTTGTGGAATGATGCTAAACCAGTGTATAAAGGGAAATATATAGCATTTTGGTATTTCTCTTAGACATCTGTAAGTAAATGTTTAAAAGGTGATTTGATGTAGGAATCTAGAGTTATGTTAAAAAGTCAGAACTGTAGACAACCACTCAGGAAATATAGGACCAGTTTAGTTATCTAAATTTATTGGACTTGATGAGATGACTTAGAAAGCTTAGAAGTGAGAGGAAAAGAGGATCTTGTACCCAATATTTAGAAAATGGGTGAATGAGAATATTTTATAAAGAAAGAAGTCTGAGAATAAGCAGATGCTAAATTAGAAAGCAGATAAGGAGAGTGTTGTTCCTCAGAATTGAGAGAGGATGTATTTCATGCAGGTTGTGGAAGAACAGCCACTAAAACTTCAGGTAAAATAAGGGAAAAGAGAATGGCCGGGACCTGTGGCTACAAAAAGATTGTTGAAGACAATGATGTAACAGTTTTGATGAAGGATCTGGGGATGAGGTTGACATTAAGTTGGGTTCTAGAGTAAATGGTTACTGATGAAATACAAGCATCACTCTTACAGTTTGAATGGAGGTTTACCATTGATACTACAAAAGCAAAACAGATCAGTAGCTTCATGGACAAAGGATCTCAGAAGGATTTAGATTTTGTGTTCCTATTATAAATTGTGGTTGTTCCTGTTATATGGTTTTATACTTTCAAGTATAATCTGAGAGAGAAGGTAAGAAATAATTTGCTTAGGGAGAGGAAAAGTGAATTCCTAGGTTACCCAGTTTTGATGTGTGGTGTCTGCTTTAAAGTAAAACAATCTGAGTTCTTCTTTTTTTTTTTTTTTTAACTTTCTGCAGTGGATTCTTGTACTCAGGCCTAAAGAGGAAATAGTCAGTTTTAACCAGTTTTAAAATGTTTCCAGACATCCAATAGAGCTAAGAATGTTTCCACAGAGGAGATGAGTATACGAATATACTATGAAATTATAGTTGTTAGTATAACAGGGAAGACATGAGGAAAGTTGGTGGTTACAGGAGAAAGTGGGGGAATCAGTGAATAGGAAGTCTTAACTTTGGTGAAGCAGTTTTGGAGGTCAGAGCCTAGAACAGAAGGAGGAAGGACCGAGGATGGTTGTAAGATAATGAGAAAATGGATTTGAGATTTAAAAGGTAAAGAAAAAGTATAGTTATGTCCCAAAATGAGTGGAATACTGAAGGAAGGAGCAGTTGAGTAAGTGAAAAAATGTGAATTTTGTGGGATAAACCATCCATGTGGGTATTGAAATTCCAGAGAATGACAGAAATGTGTAAAGGAAAACAGCCTCTGTGGATGAAGTCATAAGTAAACTTTTTGTTGATAAATCCAGATGATCCTAATAGATGAGATACAAAGAGAGAGTAGCATGGAAGTGATTACCTGGGAGCCGTGTCTAGCGATGGTAGGTGCTCTCACATTATGATCATACTCTTGGTCTATTTTACTCTGAGCTTGTACCAGTATTTTAACTTTAAAAAAAAAATTCTAGGCCCTTTTGATTTTTTTTTTCTGTGACAACTCAGTAACTTTGCTTCATTTCTAATACCTAGTTCCTGCCTTCTTCTCTTTTCCTACCTAGGTCCTAGGAAAGGTGTGTGTGTGTGTGGTGTTAATTCATGCAACATACATTTATTTAGTACTTACTATTTGTCAGCTATATGATACTAGGTTTGGGTTACTACCAACTATGATTTGGACACTTAGCAAAAAGTTCTTGCCCTTTAGCACTTAAAATGCGGTTATCACATGTATCAGTGACCTTTTTAGAAAGTGATTTGAGTATTGAATTATAAGTCTTCCTCAGTTCTATTCCCATGCCAGACTCTTACGAATATGTAAAAACTTTAGAAAGATTAGGTGACAAAATAGGAAGCACAATACTTGTGTGTTTTTCACGTACAATAAAAGCCCCAACAGTTAACAACACTCATTTCAAACACTGAAAGTAGAATCTATTGATTTGCTCACTTTTTTTTACATTTACCATATTTGTTCCAGTATATATCAGGTTGGTGCAATTATTGCTTTGTTGGATTTTTTAAATCAAATTCCACAATAATTGCTTAATGTCTTTCCATAGAGCTCATTTTGGGTTATTAGGGAAATGCCATTTAGTGAAAGATAGCAAACAGTTTGAAGTTTTATGATACATCCACATTGTACAGAGAGCAGGCCTTTAACATCTCCAGAAAGAAAAAGAATGAAGGTTTACACTTTGAAGTTAAAAAAAAAATGAGTGGAAGTGACAAATACCTAGGCAAAATGTTGCCATTGACTTGTGTATAGATTGTCTTTTAATATAGTAAATAAATTTTAAAAGATAGAGATGCTTTGTTTTAGATTAAACATTTAATAATTTTTAAATTTCTCAAAATCTTATATTTTCACCGATACTTAGTGTATGTTATTTACCAAATATTGTATGAAGTGTGATTTTTTTCTTCCCAATCTTACTTGTAAAAATAACGGTGGATTTCTGCTAATAAATTCAACAAACATTAATATTTTACATGCCTTTGAAGTGTGGTGACTTAATATTTGAATACTTGATACTTTGTTTTAATATGTTTAATTGATACAGTGGTGATGAGTATTAATGTTAGTGCAGTCATATACTTGTAATGTCTGGAAATGTGTAGTTGTAGTGTGTGGAAAAAATAATTTGTTAGTGTTTGTCAGCTTGCAGTAATTTAGTGTGAGAGCTTATAAATATAAATAAATGATATAAACCCCCCTAGAACACTGAAAATGAACAATGAAGAGATAGCCCAGGATACCAATCATTGCAATAGTTGGTAACAGTAAAATAGGGTGAAATTAAACTTAGTAACTTTCAGGGTAAATGTTAATGGTAAATTTATAAGAGAAAAGGCTATCAATTTGTAAAACAGCAGGATCATGTTTCGGAATTAATGAATAAATTGTGATATATTTATACAAGGAAAACTACTTCAAGAAAACTAAAATAAGTATTACTGCAAACAAAAGAAAAACTGGTGATTCTCACAAAGAAATAAACAAACAAGCACTCAACAAAACACAAAAGAGCACATGAAAACAAGCAAAACTTCAGAAGCTTGTATAACTGGTCATTGAAGAATGGAGAGAATTTTTTTAACCCAATTCTGATTGCATAAAATCATGCATGTATCTTATATTTGCATATACACACTCATACACATGCATATATTCTTACACATACAACACATTACATTGATTTAAGAAATAAGTTTGGTGCTTGGAGAATATTTTTCTTCGATTTAGCACTGTTTAATGATTAAATTATAATGATGAAAATATGAATCTTTAAAATAATTTTTACTTTCAAGAAATTTAATGTCTTCAAATATTAAAAGTAAAGAGAACTACACTGACCTTGATTTTCCAATTTCTTCAACCTCAGAAATATATTCAAAATAATAAAACATTATTATAGCCTGTTTCATGTAAGTTTTAATGTTCACTATTTTATAACCAGAGTAGAAAGTTATCAAGGATTTATACTCTTTTACTACAAAAGCTGTAAGAATTATGTACTGAGTGATCAGAAATAAATGCACAAGGAATTAAAAATATACTAAAAAATTTGTTTTGTTGAAATATATTTTTTAGAATTACTGATATTGTTTGATGTGTAGCATATTTCTCAAGTACTGTGTATGTGTGCATGTGTATGTGGGATGTGGGAGGGTTTTAAGGGTGTTATAAATAGAATCCAATGTGATGTGATAAGTATTGTAACTTTGTAGTTTTTATAAAGTTTGATATAAGCTTTTATTGGTCAGTAAAATAATACATAAAAAATTAAAGAATAATTTTAAACTAACATCAAGAATACAATATCCTATAACTAACCACTTTAGAATTATCTGCTGGAACAATATGTTTATACACAGAAAGAAAAAATTATGATTTTGAAAAGAATTGAGTACATGTAAACATAATTCTGTTTCTTTAACAGTAAATATGTTAATGACATATTACCTACACATAGAAAATCCATGTGTATTTTCCCATGAATTTTAGCAAAATGAATATAGTGTGTAGTCATTATACATATAAAGACAGAAAAACAGGAGATATCCTCAGAAGCTTCCCTCCTGATCCTCCTGGTCACTGTAATACTTTTAAGAATAATCACTCCTCTGGTTTCTAATAAGATGGTCTTGTCTATTTGGGAAGTTGGTATCCATAGAGTCATGTCTTTTGTGAATTGCTTTGTGCGCTTCTTATATTATTTGTGAGGTTTTATGTGTAGGTAAAGTTGATTTGGTCTTGTTCCTGAAGAGTATTCCTTTGTATGAATATAGCACAGTACTGTATGGCAAATTGTCAATTCTACAAATGAGAAATATGTCAATATTGTTGGGCATTTGGTTGTTCCCATTTTTATCTATTAAAACCCTGTGCATTTATTTTGGTGAATATTTGCATAAATTTCTGTTGGATATTTAACTAAGAGTAGAATGGCTAAGTCACACACACACACACACACACACACACGTGCGCACACACACACACACACACACACACACATATATACTGACAAGATAGTTTTCCAAAGAGGTTGTGGCATTTTACAAATGAACAGTGTACACACACACACACACACACACACACACACACACACACACACTGACAAGATAGTTTTCCAAAGAGGTTGTGGCATTTTACAAATGAACAGTGTATGAGTTCCAAATGCTACATATTCGCACCAGAATTTGGTATTGTCTTTTTCACTTTATCCATTCACATAAATCTGTAGTGGTATAGTATTTTGGTTTTAACTGAAATTTTTCTGATGACTAATAAAGGTGAGTGTCCTGTCACACACCTCTTAGACATTTGGAGACTTACTTTGCGTAGTGCTGTTCAAGTTTTGCCTTTTATAAAACTCTCTACAGAGTGTGTGTGAACTTGTTTTTGTTATTTTTTCCTCTTAAATATTGGAAATATATCATTTTGGGGGACCAATTAGGCCTGATTTTGGGGGGATGAGTAACCCAGTAAATTTGGTTACCAAAGGTATAGGAGTATTCAGATTTTTTTATTTGATTTTGTATCAGTGTTCTTTATTTCATAACGGTAGAAAATAAAACAATAATCTGATTCTCTCAACATTTGCTTTACTGTTGCCATGTATTTCAATTACAAGTAAAACACCACAGGTCAACATTTATTTATACTTTCACATTACTCTTTATTTCTATCTGGATTCTCATGGTTTCATTCAGGAATACTTTTTTTCTACCTGTAGTTCTTTTGGCAACCAGATCTCCAGTTTTTATCTGATTTTGATTTCAATTTCATTCAGATTTTTTAAATAATTCACTTTTCAAAAAAAATTACAGCTGCCATTTATTTTCTTTCAGTACTTAAATTAAGCATGTCAGCATGTCAGTTACTTGGCTTTTGATTTCCGTTATTTCTATTAAAAAGTCAGTTACCAGTATTAAACTTCTTCCTTTGAGGATAATATGCCTTTTTTTCTCTATCTGCTTTTAAGGTTTTTCTCTACGGATATAATATTCATCGTCATGTTTTGGAAATGTCTCAGACATTTTTTGTGCTTTTTTACTTCTTTTGAAATTTTCTTTTTTATACTGTGTTGTAACTTATGTGTAGTGAATTTCACAAATCTTACATGAACATTTGGATCAATTTTGATAAATATTTTCATGTGGAGACTTCCCAATCAATGTACAGAATAGTTCCATCAGTTTAAGCAGTTTCCTTATGTTCCTTTCCACTTCAGTTCTCCATCCAAAGAACAACCAGTCTTATTGTGCTTATTTCCACAACCATAGTTTTGCTGTGTATGTGTTATTGAGATATATATATATATATATATAAATTAATCAATATGTTAATTTTTATCTGGCTTTTTTGTTTTAACATATTGCTGGGTCGTCTATATTATTGTTTGTATCAGTGGTCCCTTCATTTTACTGAAATGTGGTATTCAATTGTATGACTATAGCGCAATCTGATTTTTTATTCTTTTGACTAGTATTTTGTTTGTTTTCAGTTGTTGACTAATATGAATATTTTTATACATACCTTTATGTGATGTGTGATTTTATTTTTCTCAGATAAGGTTCTATGATTGTAACTGTTGCTTATAAGAATAGGTAGATGATTAACTAGGTAAGAAGTTGTCCGGTTGTTTTCCGAAGTAGTTGCAGTGTTGTATAGTCTCACCAGCCATAAGCAAGAGTTCCACATGCTCCTCACTCTTGACATGAATCTATATTGCATTTCATTGTAGTATTGATAGGAAGTAGGGCTGGAGACTGGGGGACTAGGGCCAGAGCCAGGTATGTGTTGGGACTTCCCTTCTGCTTAGTGGCCCTATTCTGCCCACGATTTTAGAGCAGAAGTCCTGAGTTTGAGTAGGTATTGGCTCTATTCCCTTTAAGTGTATGGTCTCTCCCTTCCCAGACACTGGCACCCTTGCCCCAAAGGGGAACATTTCTGAAGTAAGAGTGGCTGATACAGGTGCTTGGCATGGGTCTGGAAACAGGCTGAGTCTGTCTTACCTGAAGTCAGAGACCTGGACCACTTCTGATGCACTGCTTGTGTAAGCACCAGTAATGGCAGCCCCCACCCTACTGAGAGGCCTCCCCAGGTATGAGTCAGCATTGTCCCTCATGGCTGAGTTCTCCCTCAGCTGCTGCAGCCCTCACTCTAGTGTGGAACTTTGCTGCAAAGTAGGAGGGTCTGGTGCGGTGCTTGGCATGAATCTGATTGTGGGCTGAGTCTGTTTTGTCCCAGTCATAGAACCAGATCACTTCTGATGCACTGCCTATGTAAGCTCCAGTAATGGCTGTCCCTGCCCTGTTAGAGGCTGCTCTGGGTCTAAGTCACTTTTGTGCCTTTCATCTGAGTTCTCACCTCAGTCACGGCATCCCTCACCCCAGTGTGAACCTATGTCACAAGCAAGGCTGAAACAGGAGTTCAGCTCAGACTAGGGCACTTGCCAGGACAGCCTCAGGAAAGGCCAGTGACCCATGTAGTTTCAGTCTGCCCTCTCTGCCGTGTTTTGGGAATAAGCAGATGTGCGTGTGCTCCTCATGAGTGGAGTTTGAGTTCCCACAGCTCTCCTGTTAGTCTCACCAGCCCTTCAAGCACCCAAGGGGACTCGTTTTCCCAGTTGTCAAACCTCAGGGTTGGGGTACCCAGTATGTGACTCAAATCACTCCCATCCTGAAGAATGTCTCTGCCTGGGTAATCCTCTTCCTCCTCTGAGACCTGTCCTGGGGAACTGGCCCTGACTTGATTACTTCTTTTCCCTTCCTACCTGATTGCATGTGGATCTTTCTTATAGCCTCGGTTGTATAGGAGTCTTTCTGTTGGTCTCCAGTTAATTTTCAGTGAGAATTCTTCTTCACATAGATGCATTTTTGATATATTCTTGTGGAGTGATGAGTTCCATGTCCTCCTACTCTACCATCTTGATCTCCCTTCCTGGGAGTTTGCCCATTAACTTTTAACATAACCTTACACACATATACACACACACGTTCTTGCAAGTGACTTTATATTAAGATGATGCAAATATTATGTTAATGTTGATATGATCCAAAATTAGCGGCATAACAAAAATCACATAATGTAAGTAAAACAGGTGAAATATAAATGCTTTAAAAATGTAAGTATGGGTCCATAATATATTTTCTATTAAAAAAAAAAAGACTAGTCATTACTCGTTCTTTTCAGTGATAAGGCTTGGAAACAATGACTAAATCCTTCACAGTGAGCACTTGTAGCATCAGATATAATCTGTAACTAAAAGGAAACAGGGCTGTTTGAGGGGAGTGTGGTTAATCCCAGATTTGGAACAAGAGTTTTATAAGATGAGCCTGGAATAACTTTTCGGGTAGAAAGCAGTCCAGATAACAAAGACTA
Source organism: Vicugna pacos (assembly GCF_048564905.1). Lineage (NCBI taxonomy): Eukaryota > Metazoa > Chordata > Mammalia > Artiodactyla > Camelidae > Vicugna > Vicugna pacos. The sequence goes on from NC_132989.1 coordinate 63,830,861, forward strand.
CTAGGATCATGTCAGAATGGCCTTGATTTTAACCTGAAAGTTCTCTTATTAGGCAAAGATAGGACTCTTGTGAATCAATAAAAATAACGTCAATGATCTGAGGTATATTAATTATGTCAAAATTTATTAGTCGTTCCTTCTTGTAAGATGCTATAGAAGATGGAATAAGGTAACATTCTCATGTTTGTGGGGCCAGAGAAAAATTAACTGGAATTCAAGACTTCCAAGGAAGTAAGAATTTGAGAATTTAACATCTCATAATTCTGAAAAGTAGTAAATAACAGATACTCATTTTTAGTATCTACTTCTTACATAAACAGTACCTCACAAAAAACCATATAGTAGATAAGAGGAAGTTTAAATTTTCCTAAAGAAATGTTCCTACTAAAAGTAAAGTATTGAGGATCTGATTATCACTCTTATGCCAACATCTAATAGAATAATAAATCTAGGCAATGCTTATCTAAGTCCATTAATATTAAAGAAAGGGAGATATGTAGATGTTATGTACTACCTGTGGAAATACGTGATTCTACCAATGAAATACTCTTGCCAAAATGGAACCTGAGCAATATCAAGATGCTAAGTGATTCTCAGAAAGCCAGTTACACAATTGAAAAATTTATCATTCATTATAGTTATAAAAATTAAATTAAAATCCAAGTGAGATAGCAATATAAATACTCAAGATTTAGTAAAAGTAAAAAGGTAGATAATCTCATAATACCGTATCTTGGGAAGAATGAGAATTAATTGGAATTCTCAATAACTGCTGGTAGGAATAAAAAGTGGTATAACCCACTTTGGAAAATGTTTGGAGATATTGACTAAAGTTAAAAATGCAAGTACTTTGTGACCTATCACTTTTGTGTCTAAGAATACAGCCAACATAAATATGGAAATATTTGGACCAAAATATACATTCACATATTTTCTTAGTGAGAATATCATAAAAGCCAAGTCCTGGAAAGAAATAAAAGGCCTATCAAAATTAGAATAATAGGTAAATAGATAAAGTGTAATATAATTTTTCAGTGAAATTCTATTTAGAAAAGTGACTGAACAAACTGCTCATGTGTACAGTGATACGCATAAATCTCATGAGCCTGGTTTCGAGTGAAATAAATCAGACATAAAACACTATATATTGTGTGACACCATGAAAATAAATTTAAAATTGAAATATAGGAGGTACATATTTAGGACATTTGATGTCAGCTTACTTTTGAGGATGAGTAGAGACTTCACTGAGAGAGCCATGAGGGGGTTTCTAGGATGCGGTAATGTGTTTTTTGATCAAAATGGTGATTTCATAAATGTGTCCAATTTGCAAAAATTAATCAATATCTACTCTTCTGATTTGTATAATTTCCTGAATTAATTTTATATTACACTACAAAATTTATTATGAAAACTACTTTCAATGAATCCTCTTCTTCTGGAATTCTTAAAGTTTAAGATGGGTTCTATGATTAGAAAGCCTTGGGGATGTAGGGCCAAAATATAAAATAAGAAGCAAGAAGTATACTTAAATTTAATTATGATTTTGATTATTTTGATTCTGTTTCAAATAAATCAACAATTTAATTAAAAGCTAAGAAATTTTTCATTTTATATGTCTGGCAAGTGTACTATGATATTCATTAATACATGAATTCTTATGTTTTATGTAATTATATTGAAATATTTATGGATGAAATCATATGACACATGGAATTTGCATCAAAGCAGTGTAGTGTGTGTGGGCAGAGACATGAGGGGAAAGCTATGTGATTGTAGATGAAATAGGTTTGCCCATGAATTGATAATTTTTGAATCTGTGGATTCATTATACTAATAATGACACATTAAAATATAATAAAGTACAATTGTAATTTTCAATTAAAAACTTGTTAAAAACCTGTAAAATTTTAAATATAATGATAAAAATATTGGATAAATACAGCATTATAAAGTGTTAATAAATACGTTTTTGGTTTAAACAGAGACCAAGATACTGACTTTTTTTTCCCCTGAATGTATCTGTACTTTTCAGGAAAATAGACCCCCAAATAACTTATTTTTAGGTTATCTACAATACTTTTAACTTCACATATTCGAAAAGATTGAAGACTTTGGACACTAAGAATGTACTCTAGCTTTAGGACAAATTAGTCACTTGAAGACAATTTTTAATTTATATTAACTCTTTTTACATACATATCCTTATACATTAACTGAGAGAGATCAACAATCAGCATTTTAAGGAGTAATGCTATTATGAGGATTCTAATTTAATGTTACTGAAAGCTCAGTAGTTCCACTGGTCAAGCACTGAAGTAAAATAGAAAGATATCGGTAACCTTTCAATGACAGCTTCATGGAAGGATATGAAGACAGCTATAGGTTATTTTCCCACATAAAAAAGCTTCCTCATTTACTTTGAATTCATAAAGCATTATCAGCAAAAATTTCAATTAAACATTTAATGTCAAACTATTTGGAGTAACATATTTTACCCATGTTTTATAACTTTTTATTGCATTTTGCCACCAAAGTTATTGAGGCTTTCTTCTACTTTTTGTAAAGTAACCTAAAATCCTTTATGTTAAGATTAACACATTTATAGTCATTCTGTTAAATTATTTTACAAGTGAAGCAAGGCTATAAAGGTTGCTCCAGAAGATAGAAGATTGTCAGAAGACAGTAATGTAACATTTAACAACCGCATTTTCTAGTCATCAACTTCTCATTTGATAGAGTCCATGTCAGTTTTGAATTTCCCATCAGTTCAAATACCACTTAACAGTTGAAAGGGAAAAAAGCCACTGTTGGAAATAAGTATAGTCTCTTTTCCGTTTTGAAGGATTCTCTGAAAGATATTAGACAATGATAGCATTATTTCAGTTTAAAACTGAATATATATGTGAATTATCAAAGCATTTGTTTTCAAATCAATTACTTTTAGATCCAGGATCCTTTTTTTTTTTTTAATTGACATATGGCAGTTACAGTGTGTTCATGTCTGGTGTACAGCATAATGTCCCATACGATATCACTAATATGTAAAAAGGGAACACTAATGAACTCATTTACAAAACAGAAGCAGTATACTTTCTTTTGCTATTTTTTCTTAAAGCCACCTTGTTTCTCTGTGTTATCTGAGTTTAAATAGGGTAAGCATGAATGTTCATTACATGGATAGATCATTTTGCTAGAGAGGTAAACCCACCTGGTTTAATATAATCATTTGAGCAGTAGTTAATGCTATATTGTTATTGCAGTGAGACTCAAATATATGCCTTAAAAATCATATTAATTAAATTATATTTTATTCAACACTTCCAAAAAAAAAAAAAAACAAAACAGAAAAGAGGACCAGAAAAGCAGCAGTATATCTTTGCTTATTAGTGATTTGTAGCTCCATTACAGATTGGGATTGTTCTGCCCATTTTAAAAGAAAGAATGGGGTTCAAGGTCACGCAGAGAAACTTTGTAAGTATTAAGTACCAGGCCTGAAATCAGTAGATGTCACTTCTGCTCACATTCCATTCATACAAATATAGTCATATTGACTGCAAGAGAGGCTGAGGAATGTAATCCAGCTGGGTAGCACCATGGCCTATTATATTTCTATTATTATGATCAAAGAGAGGAACAAAGTTTTTGGAGAGCTCCACTAGAATTAGTAACTAGGAGTAGAGGTTGGTGTATTGAATTATGAGAAATGGAGAAGTAGGATAAAGTACAGAGCCAAAGGAACTCTCTATACAAAGATAAGAGAATATTTTTTACATAGGAGTTTTTGTTTAGTCCCTGACATTTACTAAGTGAGTGATCTTAATTAAGTCACTTTTTTTGGATCCCACTTTTTATATTTTTAAAGTAAGCAGCTTGGTTTACTCAATATTTCTCAAACTTCGGTAATCAAAAAGTGGAAAAGTGTGTGTGTGTGTGTGTGTGTGTGTGTGTGTGTCTGAATCTGAGAACCTGATGATTCTAATAGATTTAGTTAGGTGGTGGGATAAACTGAGAGTGTATACTTTACCAATCTCTGTAAGTGCTTCTAGTGCATTTAAACCATAAGTTATATTTGGAAAATCTCAAAATTTAATGTTCTCTAAAATACTATTCAGCTCCAAAATTTTGAATCCACATATTCTTGAAACTGAGAAATATGTGAAACACACAGTAGACTTTGGAAGTCATGAAGAACACAAAGAGTAAGCATATTGGAGTTGGACAAATATATTGATATCTGAAAATGGAGAAGGGTAGTTTCTAGAAATGACTACTATCTTTAAAGGATAAATTGTTAAACTTGTCCATAGTAAAATTATAAACTTCTCTTTATCAAAAGGCGCACTAAAAAAAAAAATCAAAGATGTATATAACTAACATTTAACATGTAACCAACACATATAGTCAACAAAGGGCTAATGTTCTAAATCAGTGTATATAGATAGTAGATGATAAAGATAGATGGCCATAATTTTAATAAGAAAGAGATGTATAATCAAATTGAAAAATGGGCAAAAATCTTGTACCAGCTCCTTAAGAGGAAATCCTTTATAATCAATAGTCAATGATGCCTCTTTTTATTCTCTGTGGTTTCCATATGGCCAGTATACCTATGAAAAGGGACTCAACGTTATCAAAAATCAAGGACATGCAACATATAACCAATGTAAGTGACAATTACATATCCACCAGATTGGCAAAGATTTAGAAGTTTGACAACACCAAATGCTTGGAAAGATGTAAACCAATAAAACACTTATATAATGTTGGGAATATAAAATAATATTTGAAAAACAGTTTGGGATTATTCAGAAAGGTGAAGCTTTGCATTATGTTATGACTTTGTTATATACCCTAGAGTAGTGCTGATATATTTACACTGAAGGACAAATACAAAATATTCATAAAATATTACTTTAAATAGGCAAAATTTTGAAGCTTTGGAGAAGTCTATAGTACATTCTGTTTCTACCAAAAACGTTAATAAACGTATAATAACCGTCCTTAGCAATATAATTTTGGCTGGCACAGAACTAAAAAGGAAAAGGATAATTGAAAGTTGAGGTAATTGATTTTCTGTATTATTTAAATGATTTGAAATCATGAAAACATAATTAATTAAAAAAAGAAAATTGAAATACAAAGTACCACATTTAGATGGAAAGTCTATTACATAGCCATAAAGCATGATCTTAATTTATACAAACCTACTATGAAAAAGGCCTACAATTTTGATGGATTATAAGTGTAATGTAAGTGAGCAATTTTCTATGATGTCAAATAAGACCAGACTAATAAAATTTCACTCTCTTTTAATACATGCAAAAATTCTCAGATGAAGGAAAATAGCCTATTTTTCTCTCCACTTGCTATTTGGAAGAGCGGCTTTACTTTAAAGGACATATTTAATGTTGGATTGACCTAGAGGTTGAGAACTCTGGAAATGATAGTAAACAGGAAATGTCTGAAGGAAAAGAAGGTATTTCAGCTAAGGTTAGACACTCAAATTTTTTTTTCCCCCAAAGGTTTTCATAGATAGCTATGTGACATGACTAAATTTAAAACTTGCATGCTCTTTCTCAAAAAAGCAGATTTTTTTTTTTGTCAGTAAGAGAGATTGAACAATTAGAATATGTTCCCTAAAAAAAAGACTTTTTTCACCACTGGAAATAATCAAACGAGGATGAGATGATCAGCCCTGATACAGGTTTCAGCACTGGAGCAAGTGTTTGATTGAATTTTGTGTAAATTATCTTTGCCATCTAAAAGTCTATCATTTAATTCTACAAAAATAGTTTTATGAAACTCTTCTTTTTAGGTATAATGTCAGCTTTTTAAAAAATGTATGATTATGGCTATGTTTAGAAGGTATAGTATTTTTGAAAAGAGAAAGAATTTTATTTTCCAGTATTAGCATTATCGTTTGCAGATTAGATAGATAAAAATGGATGTTTTTAAGCTCTTAAATGGATTCCAAGCTTCTAGACAAAATGTCTACACATATGTATATTCAGGTGCTGTCTATTTTATGGACTATAGGAATGTGTAATTCATTCTTCCTGCATTTAAGTGGGAAGAAGAAAAGTACTCATTTAAATTTTGATTTTAGATGTCACTTACTGTTCTGCCTGTGGTTAACGCAATCACGAAGGCTTTATCCCAAGTGATTCAAATTGTATGCTAGTGATAATTGTGCCTAAGTGCTCTTAATTTGATTTCAGTGCAGTCTTTTAGATGCTTTCCTTCTAAACCAAGTTTAATTGTGATCTAATGTTATTGAAGTTTAGTATCATATACTTAAGGATGCTGTGGTCATTCCATTTCTACATTTTGAAGTTCTGATTTTATGTGTAAGGATTGTTTTCCTAATGGAGATACAGAGTTTTATGTCATTTATATACAGAGACAATTATATGAGAGAAAAGTAGCACAGTACATAATCACATGGAATTTTTCAGCCCTCCTTCTTAGTTCCTATTTATTTTCTTTAAATTTATAATAATAGAAAATGACTCAGCACTTAACCAATTGCCAGGCATGCATCTAGGGAGTTCACATGCATTACATCAGTTAAACCTTCAAAAAATTATGAAAAAACACTTTGTTCTATCATAGGACTTTATTTCACTAAGCTTTGTTTCTTAAACCTTGGTTATAGATCTGGATTTGTTTGTTTATTTATTATGGTGGAAAAAGACAATGTCAAGTTTTAGGTTTCTGGTGAAGTAGACAAAGTTGTAATGTTATAATGCCATAGAAGCTTCTTAATATATGGCCTGTAGATGTACAAGGGTAGAAAGGTATATGTAGATGGGTGGAAATACTGCATTTACCATTGTTAAAGTGCTCCTACTTCTGCCTGATACATTCTGTGGGGCTACACTCACCTGGGGGAGTCCCATGGTCAAGGAAGGGACATTCAGCCACATTGCAACTTTACAATTAAACAAATGAATCTATTGTTGCTACTGCAATGCCATGGATATTCTAGGCACATATATGTAAACATGCTGTAAACAGGTTGCCCTTCATTATAAGACAGTTGTATGCCCCAAAAAGAAAATGAATAAAATCAGGACTGCAGAGGTGAGTAGAGGGCAGAAAAGCATGAATATATAGAGATTTAAGGGCCTAAATTATGCTCAAGGATACAACTACAAGTAAATTAATTTACACATTTGTCAAAATAAGAGTGAAAGGTCAGCCTACAATCCCAATTTGTCTGTAAAATAAAAAGTTGGGTGAATTATAAGAAAGCATTCTTACTTAAGGCAGTTTTCTCTCAGAGTTGTTTTCAGTAAATCCTGCCACCCATTAAGCAAAGATTTACAGGTGATCTGTGAAGGGAAATTTGTACCGCCACACATTAACAGAAGGTAGGGAGTAAAACATAGTCAAAGTCTTAACTTCTTGACTTTATGGTATTGAAACTCTTTTAATGCCATTTTAAATTTGCTTAATTTAATCCCCTTCTTAATTTAAAAGAACATAAAACCCAATAGTTTTATCATCATACTTTATTTTGCCCTCTGTGGACCTCTATTTTAATTCATTTCTTGGTGGTTTTAGGCAGGCAAAACTAGGCTCATAACACTGCACTTCTCAGCAATCACTGTGTCACTAGCTAAAGTTGAGATGCCTTATCCTCCTTTATTTTACATGTGCTCTCTCTTCTTTAGATGCATAATGAATGCAAAATACAGGTCTTTTCAAGGCAAGTTTGTTGGTATTCCACTTTTAGGCATATTATGAATGATCTATGCCTGCTGCCTGGTGGTGAGGATTAGATTTGGAGAGGGGACTCCTTTAGGAAGTGGCAACTCATGAAGTGGTCCTTAATTGCTTCTCCCTGTTCCAAGTGGGAAGGTAGGTCTCTGCAATTTACAGTTAATCTCCAAGGAGACTTTCTTTGCTAATAAATGAATGACTTCTTTGGAATCCTGGGCATTGTAAATAGTATTCTGAGGGTTATTAGTCATCTTCTGAGGACATAAAACTCTGGAATTTGTTCCTTGTAGAATCCTGATTGCTGCAGGGTCATATCTACTTGAGAATTAATCAGCTACAATTGGTTATTTCCTTTTCTAACAAAGTTCCTTAAAAAGTAAGTTGCAAACATGGCCATACTTCTTTTCAGTCTAGGAGATGTCTAGTCCTTCAATAAGTACTATGTATCTATTAGAATGATAATAATATTCACAGTTCTTATAGATTGAGTATAGACACAGTCAAGACATTTACATGTATTTTCTTATTGATTCTTCACAGTGAAGGTATTATTTTTTATTTTACAGAATAGGAAAATAGCATTGCAGAATTTGGATTCTCACAGATTTTCTTCTGTATCCCCTAGACAGCAGGCAATGTGTTCTACTAATAAACCCAAGACAACCCTATTACCTACTTCAACAATGACCTTAAAAGGGAAGGCTACCCTATTCCTCATAGGGTACAATTAATATTCTTCTGGAATTCTGTCTATAGTACTTTATACAGACATTATTTAAATCTGGTGATAAAAAATATAGAAATGATTTAACATAGGTCACAGAGCCCCTTAATTGTGCTGATTCGTTTCTCTTCTTGGACAATCCTTGTAATTTACACAGATAAATGGAGTCATCTGCAGAAGTAATCAGGTCATAGGCTTATGTAAGGAAAAATGTAATTAATTCCAAATGAATAGCAGTTAATACCTGATAACTCTGCATTTTTTTACATTGTCTTTGAAAATTTTTAAACATTTCACCCTTGTTAGCATATTTTGAATTACTCACATCTAGATACATACGACATATTTTTTTTAAAAATGTGCTTCTAGAAATGTAGTCAGGGTAATATTCAACTTACAGAATGTAATCAGTGCTCAGAATGAATCTAATGCACAGTGGCTATGGTACTGCTAAACCTGGGCAATAAAAAACTAAGCAAAAACTTAAATTTGAAAAATTTTATGTAACAATATACACATTTTGCAAATTAGAATAATAATTTTAATAAATATGCTTTTTAGGAGGTAAATGGATATGAAGAGAGGGCAGGATAATAATGAATGCTGGGTTTAGGGTGTTAGTTACTTCAAGGGAAGAAAGATAAGGGTATGAGTTGGGGACAGACCACATAGAAAGATTTTTGCAGTCTTGGATTCTGTTTTTGTTAGTGAGTTCCTGTAACATATACAAATACAATTACATATAAGTTCATACTTATATAAAATAAATAAAAAGAAGGCTTTTTATGGAACAATGATCAGAGTGTACCACGAAGCAAAAATTATGGTTAACGTAATTACCTGTTCCTATCATCTTAACAACAAAAAACTACACAAATGTAGAGATGAGATTAAATTCTATCTCAGCCTTTGCTAGCTGGGTCTTTTTGGGCAACTTAATACTTATGATTTGATTACTTCATCCACAAATATTTGTATGGAGCAATAATATTTGTGTCTCTAGATGAGGATTAAATGATGCAGTTATCCTACTTCCTGGTTAGAGTAACAAAGGTTATTTTACTTTTCTTTTAAATAATTTATTCAATTCTGAACTAAAATTACTTCAGAAATATATATAGCTAAAATTTAAAAGCATTAAGAATTCTGTGACAGTTTTATTTATTGTATTTCTGTCAGTTGTTCTTGTAGTAGTTTCTTTGCATAGATATAAAGAGAGTGTAAAAATAATTTATCATATAAATGATAGTTGAAAAATTATAATTAGATAGGAATCTGATACTATGTGCCAAGTTAAAAGAAATCACTTGCCATTCTTTGTTTGGTGAACCTCAGTCTTCAAAAACACCAAAAATTTACTACCCTCATGACTAGTGAGTTCACTTACATTTGATTCCCACATATGCCTGTGTTTCCTGATAAAATTTTTTATTCTGGTAATGTCCGTTTTATGAAGTATTTTTGAAAGTTTATAAGAGGAAGTCATTAACTTTGGTTGCTTGAGTTTGCTTGTAACAAACACTAAACAGAGCTTCTGACCTTGAGGGTATACTATAGTATTAGAGAGGAAATATGTATGTCAAATATATAATACCTAAATATTATAGAATTTATTGCCCACCTGGTTAAAGCTTTTTATTCTAAATGTTTTATAGAGAATATCACATTTAATGTTTTTAGTCTATGAAATAGTTAAGATTACTTTCACTCCGATGTTGCGTTTACATCCCATGATGTTATTAAGGCATAGAAAGTTTAAGTCATTTGCCCAAGGTCATACACTTTGACAGTAGCTGGGATTTGACCCCAGCTGCTGACTCCAACCCCTTGATCTTTTCCCCGTTCTATATAGTTATTTCTGTTTCTCTAATAATACACACTACAATGTGGTAAGTGGAAAATCACAAATGAGTATTTCTGATAGAGCTCTAAAATTTCATTGAATAGAGATGGTGCATCTATTGACTGGGTAAGATATAGCTGTACTGAGGTTTAATTTGAGGCAAAATTAGGATTACAGATAAATTGTCAGATCAATAACAATGCTATGAAATTACCCAGAAGAGAGTGGTGCTAAGTGACCAGATACCATTTATTCATTTATATATTTATTCATTTAACAAAGCATTAGTGAACATTTACCATGTACAAAGCAGTATATGGTTCTAGAGATACAAAAATTATAAGGCCACCAGTCCTATTAAATTATTATGTAGAGAGAAAAAAACAGAATGAAGTATATATAAATCTACTAATTACACATCTAATAAGTGACAGAGGCTTTCCAATCTCAAATAGACCCTATGACTTATAAATAAAAATAAGGTTTGGGTGATGAAGAGAATGTTATTAGTAAGACATTACTAGCTTTCAGCCATCATATACTTTTCTTCCTGCACAAAAAAAAGGCAGTCTTCCCAGTACCTTTGCAGTAAGATGGGGTAATAAAATTAATTCTTTCCTATGGGATGTATGATCAGACTGATGCATATAACATTTGTTGCAGAGCACAGAATAATAGGTATGAACTGTTGATGTCCCTTCTCCCCTGGCCATGTTTACAAGAGACTAAGGTTCAAATGGTAGAGGCTGTAAGACCAAAGGAGGCTTGATAGTAGTTGGAGGAAAGCCACCCAGGAGAGTTACAACTGACATTGCATGAGGATAAATTTAACATATTAAATCACTGATATTTGGGAGTTGTCTTTTAACACAACATACTTTAGTGAAAGCAGACTAATGTAAATGATTATCCTTGTATTTTGGAAAATTATGCCTAGTTAGAATAAGGTGTTGTAAAGAAGGCTGTTGAAATGATCACAAAGACCTAAGGGCCTTAGTCTTCATTTTGTAGTAATGGTTTGCATGTCTTTAAGAAAATCTTTTTGGCTCAAGTAGTCATTTCTAAAATTAGAAAATTTTATTAGATAGTTACATTCTCTTTCAGTTTTAATAGTTCATGACTATGTAAGATAAGATCTTTGAAAATTTTACAGTGGTAGGTGTATGAAAAATGTTTTTGAGAGAATGGACATGACCTTTTCTCTTCAAGTTAGTGAAGGGCATAAAAGAGAATGATGTGACTTTGATAGCTATGTGCTTTGACAAAAGGAGGTAGATTATTTAATCTTGTATGTAGTGAACCTACTCGTTGGTTCAAATGCAACATTAATATTTGATTTGAAGTGTAAATTCTTTTCCTTAAAGCTGTGAAGATTTTTTTCTTAACATAAATCAAGTATACTAAATTATGTGCTATTCAAGGTGTTTGGTAATAGCTTACATTCACTTATTAAGCATATGTATAATAGCTTATCATCATCTTTCAGATAAGCCTTTTTACAACTTGCTTTATAATTTACTTTATAATTTATTAAGATAAATAGTTACATTCATTAAATTGTTTTACATTATGAATAAAATTCTATAGATGATACTATTTTATAAGTCACTCAAATATTTCACATACTTTAATTTCACAAAATTCTGTTCTGTAACAACCACTATCTATTTCATAAGTATAATGGATACAATAAATGTGAAGTAAAATATTTTTCATAAATTAATTAGCCAAGTTCTCTTTCCTCCTTGAGAAAAGAGTCACATGTTTCTAGTTAGAGGAAAAGACACAATTTTCTCTCTTCCCTTTTCTCTACTTCAAAAAGATATGAGTGTAATGGTCATAGAGGCACAGAATTGCAGGGTTTGGGCCCAAGAAAGTAGACACAAAAAAGAAAAATCTTCAGGACTGTGCTTTCTTCCAGCTGCTGGCAGCAGTCACAACAACCTCATCTCCATTTACTCTTCTTTTGCATAAAATGTGTCCATTTTACATCTATAAAGAAATAAATATAGTGCATTTATTAGATGCTTTCCTTATTGTAAGATGTAATGGAAAGTGTCGTTAGGGATTTCCATATGTAGCCTTGAAGCAATTTAGCTTCTTTTCAAAGACACCAAGGTTAGCCAAAAATTTTCCTGTCAGGTCTATAAATGAGTCCCTGCTGTTTGTAATATTTTTACAAAGACTTAAAATAGGAAAGGAAATATTTTGTTCATTACCTAGAGATGTCAATAAATACTATTTCCAGATCACTTATTTTTGTTTTACCATAAATGACAAATAGTAACAACTGCATTGCTGTGTTCTCACTATGAAATCTTTAAAGTTCATATTTAAAGATTTTCCCTCTGGCTCTTATACTTTAAAAAGTGCTACAAATGATAAATTCTCTTTCTGTGTCTCTCTTCATTGAAGCAGGTATGTGTCTTCATTCATCTGAAGCTGAACTCTTGCAAATAATGGTGGTGGTGGTGGTGGTGGTGGTGGGCTGTGTGTATGATGTGTATGTTTAGTGGAGGTGGAGATGCACCAATATAGCTAAATCACTTTTCTATGTTGTTTTCAGAAAACTAAGCAAGGGAAAAACCTGATACTCCACCCAGTTTATATTCCCAAACAGAAGTACGCCCTAGAGAAGACAGCAGTCATAACACCTGTCACTCTGCCTGGCCTCAGGAGAGCTGAGTGACAAGCCTTTCATAAACAAGCTTAGTAACAGATTAACACATGCCATACCAATAAATGTTCTTTAGGTTGCAAACTAGTTTAAGCCACAAAGTATCTCCTCTCCTCTCTTAATTTAGAAAGCTTACTCACAAGAAACCCTGATAGAGTTTGAATAACATACTGCTGTTCGCCTAGAATATACGGATTTTTCAGTGTGATAACTTGAGGGACATACCTAAAGCCGCACATTATTTAAATAAATAAAGGCTTGAAGTGAAAGCTGAAGACTTCACTTTGTGCACCAAGTTTAAAGATTATTGTTAAGCATCTACTTGAGCAGCCATGTTTGTAACTTTACCATAGTTTCCAGGAAAGTTGTAAGAAAAGTTAAGTAAGCCATGTGTGAGAACACTTAATGAGATAGCTGTTTTATTTTTTAACATTTTCCTAGTAGTCTTTAGGTTCAGTTTCTGTATTTGAGGAATAGGAAATATGATGAAAAATTTTATATCCTCATGAAGGATTTCAAAATGTTAAAACTATTATCCCGTGACCCTACCTTATCAAAGTTTAATTTAGTTTTAAATATATCAGATCTAAAGAAGAAAATTGATACTGCTTTTTTTCCCCCTTCAAGTTTGCAACATGTTCAATATAACCAAAATACATGTTTAAGATTAGTATAAACGTTCAAGAAAATTAGCTGAAATGCTGACTCTCAAATATTTTATAAATTGATTTAATCATAATCTAATTTCCTTATCTGTGAATTGATGTATACTTCTGTATCTGATTGAGATGAATATCTATTTCAAGCAGAGAATTAATGAGGGTTGGAGAAAAGGAAGGAGGGGGGATAAGTTGATCAGTATCTTAGTGTATTTCCTGTAGAAATCCAAAGTAGAAGTGGGCTGTGTACTGTATCTATGAAATAGAGGGAGGTCAAAGACTTCACATTATTATAGTCCTCAGGCCAGATAAGTATTTAAAAATGTTTTTCTTTTCCAGTTAATACAAAGTAACTTATTTTTGAAGAGAGCAAAATGTTGCTTCTTTGCCTTTTTTACCTCCCTTACCTTTGAGTGTACTAAATTTTCAGAAAGAATGGCTAATAATATTGCCACATGGATCCCTTGTCTCCAAAACTTGGTAGTAGGAATGATGTATTTGGCCCCTCTAGCTGAAAAGGCACCTCTAGGCCTGAAACTGAAGGACAAAAAGAGAAGGCTCTCAGGGCTAAAGAGAGAGATACAGAAAGTACTTAAAGTACTGTTCAGAGAAGATTGCCAGAAGATAGTGAAAGGTAGAAAAGCAGGGGATTTAAAACTTCTGTTTGAAAATATTTAGCTTTGCAGAGTGGAAATATTCTTTTTCAGTCCTTTTTTCTATAGCACTTAGAACAGGACTGACCTGAGAACCAGAGAACATTAATAAATTTGGTTTATAATTTCACGTAGCTGTTGATTCACTCCTATAGTCTGAAATAAATTTCAAACTGAGAGAAATAGGTGATGCATATGTTCAGAATACTATTACATGACGTTGATTTTTAACATGTCCTCACTTTTGCACGTAGCCTTTTTTGAGGAAAGAAATTTACACACATTATAGATTTTTCCCCTTTTTTTTAAAGCAAAAGTTATTTTCTAGTTTATGCCAAGAGGTAATTATGCTTTTCATTGTTGGGAATAAATGTATTTGGTGATGGCCAAGAGCTTTCCAGATGATATAAAGAACCCTCATAAAAAAGATATTTATAATTACTTTATCCAAAAGACATGCTTATTTTTTTCTTCATTAATCCTTATTATGTGTTGTTTTTTTTAATATTCTGGGTTCTCTCTCAGCATGCATAACTGACTGCAATTGCAAATGAGAGATTAACGTTGTAGTGGCCCAAAAGAAATTTAAGCTTATTCTAGTGATGCGTAGACAGTTTGAGAAGCACATATTTATTCTTATGGGAAATAAAAAAATAGACTTAAAAATTAATGTAACCTCTTGATGGAGCTTGCTGGTTCAAAGGAAATAAGATTATATGTAAATATACATATATGTTTTAAGTTTTCTAAATTTTTATATATCTAAATTGTTTTGAGATTTTGACAAAATGAAAGTATGAAATTGCTTTATTTTATAGGTTACTTATGATTTCAGTTTAATTTCAGTGATTTGTAATGCCTTTTCTTGGCCCCAAACCTCTGATAATTAATATACTCTACCCTTACTTAGCTAGTAGAGTGGTTCACTAAAGTGTAGTTCTCAAAGTTGAAGAATGATACTGTATTGTGTAGATAGGAATGAGGAATATGCAATATAAAAAGTAAGACCCAGAGGTAATTTAGTTACATACATTTAGAGTCTTGCCAATGAAGCTAAACCTTCACTAAAAGCATTTCACTTTTCTATGATTCTTTGATAAAAGAGAAGGCAATGATTCATGCTTTTAAAATAAACAAAAGAAAAATAATACAGATTGATTATTTGCAGGAAAAGACCCAAGAAATCTTTAAAATTTCATATTATTAAATCAGGTGTAATTTCATAAGAGTAGATGAACTTGGCACATTATTATCTGGAATATTATTTTTGTTTGTTTGGATCTAGTTGTCTAATATACTGGTTTTCTTTTGCTATATGACAAATTACCACAGCTTAATGCTTCAGTATCTTAAAACAACATAAATTTATTATATTACACTTTCTGAATGGGGTACAGGTTAGCTGTTCCTCACCTTAGGGTTTTGCTAGACTAAGGTATTTGTAGCTGGGACTGATATTCTCATCTGTCATTCAGGCTCCTCTCTCAGGAACACTGGTTGTTGGAACAAGATTCTTTTCCCCTCAACTTTTGGGTTAAAGTTTTGCTCTTCTCTGATGATCAAGCCCACCCTTATCCAGCAATGTAAATGAGCAGATCTGGGTTCGTCTTTGCTATATCCTCTCAGTAGAACACATGCTCTAATATTTCGGTCAGTCTGCTTTCCAATGTCCTCACTCCAAAACTTCTTTTCCTACTATCTCTTCACTTGCCCAGAAGGTGGGAAAAAAAATAACAAAAATGTCTATGTCTTTATTGTTTTAGTTCATTCTCTGAAATTTTACTTTCTTTGTTTCATCTTACCACTTCATAGAACCTGAATTTTTTTCTCCTATTCAATAATTTTCCTATTTTTTGTATTTGTTTCACAAGTCTGCATATTAAAACATTTGTTATTTACCACAACTAATCTGCAAAGTAATAGTAGCTTAAACAAGATAGAAGTTTATTTATTTTTTTCACAGAAGAAAAGTCTAGAGATTGGTTATGCACCACGGAGATTGTGGATCTCCGTAATTTTAGGACCCAGACTCCTTTTATCTTTCTCCTTTGTTATTCCTAGTGCTTGCCTCATTATGTTAAAGTCAAGGGAATAAACACAGACTCCAAGCGAATTCCTAGCATAATTACATAGTAAATCCTCAACAACTCATTTTTGTGAATGAATGACGACGAGTTAATGAACAGAAGGATGAAAAAAGTTAACAGTTTTCTTCAAGTATGTAACCAAATATTAGTTTCAGGTGGTGTTGGCACTGGCAGGTATCTGATTTAAAGAGTTAGTCTTAGTATATTAATAAATATATTTAAAGTGTAAAGCTTTGCAGACTGAAAAAGAAAATATTAGTCTTTTTTGTTCCATTTGTAGTTATAGCTCCAAAGTGATGATCATTCTTTTAATCTGCATTTTCTTTCAAGATTCTGATGAATATGTCAGTATCAGATACAGGTAGTCTCACTGAAAGTAGATGAATATTCACCTCATTATGCATGCCTTATTTTTAGCTATTATTTTTCATGGTCCTAATTTATACTAACCACCAGTATTCATGATGCCAGTGGTATATATGTAAGTAAAATAGTCGTAGCAGACAATGATTTTTAAATTGTTCTTTTATTTTCTAGATTGAATTTTACATTACTGCCTTACATTCTATAGGGCAAAGAATAATTTTGGTTGTTGAAAGGTTTATAGATTAATATAATCATTTCAAGGAAAAAACACCTTGAAATCAGATATATTTATGTCAACATAAACGTATATATATTTGTACAAGTGGTGACCTTTTGATTTTTCAAATAATGTGTTCTATTTCATCTTGAATTGCATATTAGCAAAATGAGAAAAAATCAGGCTAAACGTTTTGCATTTTGAACGGTAATACCATTTAGAAAATATTTGTAGGAAAGATTTTAAAAATCATACATTCTTTCTAGAAATTTTTTAAGTTCTGTAGGGTAACAGTAAACATGACAGTGAGGTTTGTTTTGTTACTCCAAATATTTCTGAATATTTAGTATTTTACTGCATCTCATACGTCTTGAGAATCTGTGCTTGAAATGCCTGTGTTTGAGTTTTGTCTGTCTTCCTTTCTTATCTGAGAATCAGATAAAGTAATGAGGGAAAACAAAGATGAGAGAAAAGACATTATAAGATGTACGGTTTGACAAAAATAGTTTCTTTTTCCATGAAAAACCAAGAGTGCACATAATATGTTTACGTTCTTTATCTGTTTGTTGCTTTGCAACCTTCTTGGAAGCCTCCTGCGTGTGATGTGAAACTGGCCTTGTAGAGGTGGAGGGCAGGGAAGGACTGAAGAAGGAAGACCGCTATATATTGGTAGGTGGCAGGTTTAAAAAACAAGAGAACTTACTTAAGTGGCTTCTCTTGGACAACCGCAAGACTAGTAGATTTCCACAACTATCTGCAAAATTTTAAAAGATTATATAGAGGACTTAACTGATTTCAGTCATGTACACAGTCCAGATGGTCTCAGTACCACATTGCTATCTCAAGGCTGTATCCTAGGACAGCTTTTATCAAGGGGAAGGCAAGTAAAGTGCATATTCCAAGGACAAGGAGGGGATGAGAAGCTTCCAGTTGCCTGGATCCAGCTCTCTCTCAGGTCAAACTGATGGTCTCTGTTTTCTTGATGATTTCCTCCAACACCTTTCTATGAAAACTTTCTTAGCTTCATAAAAGATTTGCATAATTGAAAACATTTCTTTATTCCAACAGTAGAAGAACTCAATTTACTAAAAATGAGATATTCCTTTACTAATAAATACATTTTCTTTAATTGCTTTCTTCCAGTACATCAAGAACTATAAGGTATACAAGAACTCAGCAGTTGTAAGTGTAGTGCATGACTAGTAAGTGGGTACAATTTTAGAGAAATTTTGATAAGTTGACATTTGAGGGAAATTTTTTTGTCATTACAGAACCTAAATATTACGTATGTTAAACAAATTTTTAAAAAGAAAACATTTAAATTTCCAAAATTATATAATATACACTAAAAGGTAGAAATTACTTTTGTTTTAGAACACACTTTTAGGCATATGCTGTAAAATTAAATATTGTCCCAAATGTATAGAAAGCTAAAATACCACATAAAAAGTTAAGTCTTAAGAAAATATCAGTTTTTAAAGAGAAAATTCTTGGAAAAAGCACTTTAAAGTGCTAAAAAGTAATTGAAATCACAATAGCTACATACTAAGGATGACATGAGAAACTTGTGTTTATGTCACATAAAGCCCTCATAGGGCAATATTTTCTGCAATCTGCTTTGTATTCTCTAGCTGCCAGAATTTTAACAGCCAGTTGCTTCTAATTGAAAGATGTTCTTACCTTTCCATTCTAGCCTATGAGTTAGTTTATTATGAATCTATCCAGAGCTGTCCTATTCATAGTCCCTTATATTCAAAACTTTGACTTGTGATTTGAATTAGAATCTGAAATGGGAAAGGTTTCTACACAAATTCAGTGCCTGAATGCAGTAGGAAAGGCTTGGTCAAGCCTTAGAACTTGCACTTTCAAAACAGTCATCAGAATTCCAATTATTTGATCCAGTAAACAGCAAGTA
Organism: Vicugna pacos; assembly: GCF_048564905.1. NCBI lineage: Eukaryota > Metazoa > Chordata > Mammalia > Artiodactyla > Camelidae > Vicugna > Vicugna pacos. The sequence goes on from NC_132989.1 coordinate 63,849,730, forward strand.
GAGACAGGAAAATTATTCATATGAGAAGCAAGTCTGATGAAAGTCAGTTTGCAGAATATAACAATAAAAATATGCAATGGACCTTTATACAAGATCATTGATAGATTAATACAGTCTGTAGTTCATACAATTATGAATTTTTCCACATTCAGAAATCACTTTGATGACAGAACAAATCAAGCCTTTTGAAAGTTTGTATTCTCTTCTTTGGTTTTACGACTCTCCTCATCCACCTAGCTATTTTCATTTTCCATCATGTACTCTTCTATATGGTTACATTTCTGAATGTTTCATTGAGTTGTCACTTCCTTAGTTCTCCTGCCATCTTGTGACAGCCCCTTTATCACATATGCTTATGTGCACCACCGTACACTTCATATACAGCACAAAGCATACACAAATCTCTTAATGAATAATTTTAAAGGAAATTAATGTTTTTTTAGAACAATAAAAGTTTCCTCAGAAGCCAGTTTTTATTAGGAGATATCCCTTGGGTCTTTAATGGTTTTTACTTCCCAACCAAATACATCTTCATTTCTCTCTCTTAAGTTCAAGTGTTTCCTGTTGCATAAGATATGATTTGATGATTATTTAGGTATTTTTCCATGACTAGCATATGCATTAATTTGGTTGCAGGGTAATTTATTGACATGTAATTTTGTGTTTTTTCTTCATTAATATTCATTCTCTCACTCCTTCCAGGAATGCAGTGTAGAAGAAACAATGTGTGTATGTATAGAAAATTATTAGAGGAAACTTTAGTATTAGTTTATTGTAAACAGCTGCTGAGATGCAAGCAGTCTCAAGTGTTCTCACTTCCCAACCCCCTGCAAGAGGTATTATGGAATATAATATAATATAAGAACAAAGAAAGAAAGAGAAATAGGAAAAAAATACTGCTCACTAAACAAAACTAGTTATCAACAACGAGCCAAACTTAGCAGCTGTATTCCATGAAATTTAGGATTTGCTATGGTAAAACAATTCAGTATTTCAGAGTGCTTATCTTTGTGCTGAAAATGGGGAAGCCTAGAGTAAGAATCTGCAACTTAGGGTAAAGGAGTGGGCATAGTTATTCCACTTAATCATACTGAGAACCTTTGCTCCAGCCAGACAAGTTGGTTAACAGGGATCTTTATTTAGCTCATTTGGTTGTAAATATTCCTTGTCTGTCTTTTACTATAAAGAATAAAGTGTTTAAAGTGTTTAAAACCCAGTGCCATAACTAAAGGAGTTTCATGATACCATTTCTTCTTTTTTTTTAAAAATAACTTGTCAATCCCAAATTTTAATCAAAGTGGGTTATTTTCTCAAAATGAGACCTATATTCAGCAATTGCTAAGTCTTTCCTCATCATCACAGGTTAGGGGTAGATTGATATCAATCATACATGAGACTAAAAACAGTTGAAAGATGAATATGAAATAGACTCTCCTACATGCAAGAGGACACAATTGATTGAAGAAGAAAGCAGAATTCCAAGGTAACATTACAGAAAACACGAGCACTGGAGAAATTTTTCAGAGAGCATTGTTTAAAGAGCAGGTCAGCAGAAGTGCTGTATATTCTTCCAAGAGAGTAGCGTACCGCCCCTAAGAAGTGTATTTGTATTTACCTACCCATCCTTTAAGAAGCCATCGCACCGTGAGGTGAGTTCTATGAGAGATACTGACCTGAGCATTTCAACCTCTTTACACCTCTTCAAGGAACATCCAAATAAGCAGTCAATTTTTATGCTGATGCCTAGATTTTCTGGGGTATCTGCATGTCTGAATTTCATGGTGGTCTTTACCTTTTGTAGGACCTAAAGCAAGAGTACAAATGGAAGTCCATGTATTATAATCTTAAGTATTTAAAATTCATAAATCAAGTTAAAAAACATTAATATATCTTATCTCCCCCTTTGAAAAGGTATAATTCCATAAAGGCTTAGAAATCCGGATCCCAACTTGAAATACTAAGACTTTTGGGATTCCACAACAGACAGCAAGGAGTACCTATACTCCTTCTCTTATCACTCCTGACTCTATTCTGTTCCTGCTACAGGCACGTCAGTCCACTCAGGATTATCCCTGTTTCAGCAAGGAATGCTGGATTCCCATATATCTGGAGCATGATGTTCAAGAGACATACTACAGGTCTCTCATTAAATCTATAGAGACGTGTTTGATGAAAGGCCAAGGTAAGGCCTTTAAAGTGTGGGGCCCAGGACGGGGGCCCCTCTTCCTGAGTGTATCAGTATTATTGAACATGAAATGATTCTCTGCTAGAGATGATGAAGATATGACTTAACTGGAGAAAGAGCACTATTTGGTTTACATTCTAAAAAAGATGATGAGAACAGAGTATTTGTAAAGCTAGAATGAAAAGAAAGGGAGATAAAGTGAGATTACAACATACCATACCAAAATAAGATAACTAACTTCTAAATTAAAGGTTGTAACAGAAGCACTGAATAGCATATTGTTATGGACGAAACATAATTAGTTCAGTACAGAACATTTGAGAAATAATCCCAGAATTTTAGGAAACATAACAAAGATGAATGGAAATGAGGGACATGGGGAACTAAGAGATGCTTGAGAATATTAAATATGTATACTTACGAAGAGTTATGTGGCATTATCCACAAAATAAACATTTTACCTATTGTAGAACACTGGGTGAATGCAGGCAATAAAATCATTATTTCTTTGAACAAAGTTTTATTTTATTTAAATATAATTATATCTACTTCACAAATTCTCAATCATCATGCAAGCGATGATGTTAGAAGAACAGCTAGGGAAGGATCAGAATGATGCCTTGAGAAGTATTTTACAGGATACAGAGGATATTGCTAGTCATTTTTTCATGCTCTGTCCACCACACAGCCACATCATCTTCTTGAAACACACTGGACATTGAAATTAGATTGTTTTTTAAAAGTTAGACAGTTATATAAGTATAAGAAAAATCTACCCAGCACATGAAATCAACCTTTTATAAACTATTCATTTTTTTCCACAGAATAGCTTCCTCTCTTTTTTATTTAATGGAGACCACTACCCATGACCTTTTTTAATGTGTGCTCAGGGAATACAATTTTTTTGATATTTGCTAAAATAAATATAGTTCAGTTTGCAAGTCACAGCAAAAAATTTCGTTTTGTCAAACTGAAACTATATTTTTTGGCTCTTCTATGCTGTTTGCATTTTTTTTTCTTCCTTGTTTTTTGATGTATAATTGACATAGAGTTTTAGGTTTATGGCATATTGATTTGACTTATATTTATCTTAAAATGATTATCACATTAGGTATCCATCATCCCATATGGATACAAAATTAAATCAATAGAAAAAGAATGTTTTCTTCTTGTGATGAGAACTCTTAGGATTAACTCTCTTAACTTTCATATATAACACACATCAGTGTTAATTATATATACCATGTTGTGCATTAAATCCCTAGTACTTATTTGTCTCATAACTGGAAGTTTGTGCCTTTGACCACCTTCATCAGATTCCCTCCTCCCATCCCCCACCTCTGATCACCACATATCTGACCTGAGTTTGTTTTTGAAGTATAATTGATCTACAACACTATGTTAGTTTCTTTTACACAATGTAGACATTTGGAATTTCTTTACATTTCAAAATGATCACCGTAAGTCTAGTTACCATATATCGCCATACTTAGTTATTACGTAGTTATTTATATATTCCCCACACTGTACATTTGATACCTGTGATTCATTTATTTTGCAGCTAGAAGTCTGTACCTCTTACTCTCCCTCACCTATTTATTTATTCTCCCCACGCTCCCTTAGAGCAGCCACCTATCTCTTCTCATTCATTATGTTTGTTCACTTCTTTTGTTCTTTAGATTCCACATACAAGTGAAATCATACAGTATTTGTTTTTGTCTTACTTTATTTAGCATAATATCTTATAGATCCATTCATGTTGCAAATTACAAGATTTCATTGTTTTTTATGGCTGAGTAATAGTCCATTGTATATATATATATATATATATATATATATATATATATATATATATATATATATATATATATATATATATACACCATATATTCTTTATCCATTCATCTGTTGATGGGAACTTGTGTAGCTTCCATATCTTGGTTATTGTAACTATTGCTGCAGTGAAAATAGGGGTGCATATATCTTTTCTGATTAGTGTTTTTGCCTTCTTCAGATAAATACTTAGGAATGGAATTGCTAGGTCATATGGTAGTTACATTTTTAATTTACTATTTTCCATAGTGGCTGCACCAACTTACATTCTCACCAACAGTGCATAAGGGTAACCTTTTTTATGCATTCTTTCTAACACTGATTATTTGTGATCTTGTGATGATGGGCATTCAGGTGTGAGGTTTTGATTTGCATTTGTCTAATGACTAGCGATATTGAACATCTTTTCTTGTGGCTGTTGGCCATCTGTATGCCTTCTTTGGAAAAATGTGCAGGTCTTCTGCCCATTTTTTAATTGGGTTTATTTTTTTGAAATTGAGTTATGTGTGCTGTTTATAGTTTGGGGTATTAACCCCTTATCCATCATGTCATTTGCAACTATTTTCTCCTGTTTTGTAGGTTGTCTTTTCGTTTTGTTGATGCTTTGCTGATGTGTTCATTTGTTTGTTGTGTAAGAGCTTTTAGTTTTACCTAGGTGTCTCATTTGTTTAGTTTTGCTTTTGTTTCTTTTGCCTTAAGATACAGATCTCTAAAAATATTGAGATGATTTTTCAAAGAGTGTTAGTTTTTGATGACTGTAGCTTTATAGTATAGTTTTGTTTAGGGAGTATGATACCTCCAACTTTGTTCTTCTTTCTCAAGATTGTTTTGGCCATATGGAGTCTTTTGTATTTCCATTATTTGTAACATTGTTTTTATTTCACAGGAACTTATTTTTGAGAATTAAAGGTTTTACAGATAGATCAATAACTAACAAGCAAAATTCACCAGTTAAGACACAAAGAGCAAATACTTGCATGTGGTAATCATGAATAGAAAAAATACCAAGAAAGAGTTCTTAATTTTTAAAAGTGGAAAAGCTGGTATTTAATTTGAGAACTTGATACAAAAATCATAGAAATAGAAATAAATACAATACAGATCTAGATATAACTATAAAGGTGATATAGATTACATATATTGATGAATAAACTATACTAGATGAACTCAATAATGCATATGGAATAGTACAATTTTATTTTTAGTATAAAATAAATATTAAATTATGCATGTTTTAATGCCAAGTACTTTTTTGAATCCAGGAAATTTCACAGTCACCTAGCTTATTATATCTTTCCAACATTAGGAAAGCAAACATTCATATCAGTACTCTCTTTTGATCTCATGTGCTGTTTACATTTTCAATAACAAGAAAGCAATTTTATATTTAAAAAACTTGAAAAAAAAATTGCTACCTTAAAGAACACTAACACCTAAATGAAGGAATGAATCTTCTTTTCTGAAAAGAGACCGACTATCGTATCAGTGATGTCCCACTGGTATTTGTATACGGAGAGTTTGGTTTTTTGAGTGACTCTATAAGACAGGAGAACTCTTAATGATCAACAACAAATAAGAAAAAAAAAATTAAGCATTAAATTTCTTTTGAAAATGTAAATTATGTAAATACAGTTCTCTTTCCTGCTGGATTGTTTTGTCAGATGCTAAAATGAGGCTTTTTGAATATGTAATCCTTTCTTTTTCTGACTCTGCATGCATTGTGCTGTCACTTCACAATCATTTTCCCTTTACAAGATACTAGTTTGCTTAACATTACTCTACACAGTTACAAATTCTGGAAACTTCTTAGAGCTATTAGAACAGTGGCACAGGGTTCCTGAGTTATATATTTAGCATGAGTGAATCTAACAGTATATGAGCTAGATGTTAATTGAACTAAATGAACTAAAGTTCAATGTTGACTTACAGGAGCCAGTTCTCAGTAGGCAATTTTGTTTCTTTTGAGGGGGAGGGGAGAAGTCACTGTTATTCAACAAAGTTAAAGAACATAATAGTCTTTTTTTTGCAAATTTGCATTTAATTATATACACATTTATTAAATTTGAAAAAGCATCAATGTGGCACAAAGTAATACAAATTTAATTTCCTGTATTTTAGTATCTTCAAGAATTTGATGTAGGTTAGATTCTGGGCTGTTTTCTTCAATACCTTACTAATTTTGCACCATAAAATGTAAATAATATCACCTTTGTCATGTCAGTAACCATGAGGGTTAATTAGCTTTAGTCAACTAAATTATGGAAATTAAGGGATGACAACTAGCATAACAGTTACTACTATAACAAAATTTCATTTTAGAACTACTTTTGCTGTATCCCATAGATTTTGGATCAATGTGTTTTTGTTTTCATTTGTCCCTAGGTATTTTTTTTTTATTTCTTCTTTGATTTCTTCAGTGATCCATTGGTTCTCTAGTAATATATTGTTTATACTCCATGTGTTTGTTTTTTTGCAGTTTTTTTCATGAGTTGATTTCTAATCTAATAACATTGTGGTCAGAAAACATGCTTGTTGTGATTTTAGTTTTCTTAAGTTTACTGAGGCTTGCTTTGAGGTCCAGCATGTGATCTATCCTGCAGAATGTTCCCTGTGCACTTGAGAAGAATGTGTATTATGCTTCTTTTGGATGAAATGCTCTGTACATATCAGTTAAGTCTAATGTTGCATTTAAGACCTGTATTTCCTTATTAATTTTCTGTCTGTATGATCTGTCCATTGATGTGAGGAAAATCCTTTTGTAAAAAATTCATTGCTTTTGTAAACAGTATATTCATCATTACTGAAGAATAAACTTTAAGTGATCAAGGGAAAAAAAAAAACAAAGAAGCAAAGAGAAAAAACCACTCTAAATTCCACTAACTAAAAAATACCCATCATTTATCACTCTGGTAACACCATTCTAACATCTCTGTATGTGCATATATAGATAAAAGAAATTGGTATAATTCTTCAAAACTAGAATCATAGTATAGAGCTAGAGATATATATATATTTGTTTGAAGTATAGTTAATTTACAGTGTTATATTAGTTTCAGGTGTATAACAAAGTGATTCAGTTATATATATATTTCAGATTCTTTATCTTTATCAGTTATTACAAGATAAGAGTATACTTATCTATACTGTGCTATACAGTAAGTCCTTGTTTATATATATAGTGTTGTGTATCTGTTAATCCCAAACTCCTAATTTATCCCTCTCCTCCTTTCCCTTTTGGTAACCATAAATTTGTTTTCTATGTCTGTGAATCTATTTCTGAATTGTAAATAAGTTAATTTGTATCTTTTTTAGATTCTACATATAAGTAATATCATAAGGTATTTGTCTTTCTCTGACTTACTTCACTTAATATGATAATCTCTAGGTTCATTAATGTTGCTGCAAATGGCATTTTATTTTTAATAGCTGAATAATAACCATATATATATTACATATTATAATAAATAAATAAATAAATAAATATATATATATATATTACAATGTCTTTATCCAGTCATCTGTCAGTGGACATTTAGGTTGCTTCCATGTCTTGGCTATTGTAAATAGCGAGGCTATGAACATTGGGGTGCCTGTATCTTTTCCAATTAGAGTTTTCTCGTGATATATGCCCAGGAGTAGTCTTGCTGGATCATATAGTGACTATTTTTAGTTTTTTAAGGAACTTCTGTACTATTCTCTATAGTGGCTGCACCAGTTTACATTCCCACTAACAGTGTAAGAAAGTTCGCTTTTCTCCACACTCTCTCTAGCATTTATTATTTGTAGACTTTTTGATAATGGCCATTCTGACTGGTGTGAAGTGATACATCATTGTAGGTTTGATTTGAATTTCTCTAATGATTAGCAGTGTTGAGCATCTTTTCACATGCCTGTTGGCCATGTGGATGTCTTCTTTGGAGAAATGTCTTTTTAGGTCTTCTGCTCATTTTTTGATTGGGTTGTTTGTTTATTTGATATTAAGCTGTATGAGCTGTTTGTATATTTGGAAATTAATCCCTTGTCGGTTGCATCATTTGAAAATATTTCCTCTGATTCCATAGATTGTCTTTCATTTTGTTTATGGTTTACATTGCTGTGCAAAAGCTTTTAAGTTTAATTCAGTTCCATTTGTTTGTTTTGGCTTTTATTTCCATTACTCTAGGAGACAGATTCAAAAATATTACTGCAATTTATGTCAGAGTGTTTTGCCTATGTTTTCCTCTGGGAGTTTTATAATACATCATATATCTAGATCTTTAATCCATTTTGAGCTTATTTCTGTGTGTGGTGTTAGAGAATGTTCTAAATTCTTTCTTTTGCATGTAGTTGTCCAATTTCCCAGAACCTTTTATTGAAGAGACTGTCTTTCCTCCATTGTATATTCTTGCCTCCTTTGTTCTGGATTAATCAACTGTAGCTGTGTGAGTTTATTTCTGGGCTTTCTATCCTATTCCATTGATCTATGTGTCTGTCTATTTTTGTGGCAGTACCATTCTTTGTGCCAGTTTTGATCATTGTAGCTTTGTAATACAGTTTGAGATCAGAAAGTGTAAGGTCCTTAAACTACCTATATAGCAGTATAAAATTATTTGAAGTTGCACTCAGATTCATTAAACATAGATTTTGTATCACCTAGGGCCCCCATTAACAATTTGGAAAAAAGTCTAAGTAGCAATTGAATAGATGAGATAAAATGGAATCATAACAATTGTTCATTAACAACAGAGAAAGCAGAAATGAAGAAAAAAGGAACAGATGAATCAAATTGAAAAGAGCTAGCAGGATGACAGAATTTAATTTGGTCATATCAGTAATAAATTTAAATGTGAATCATCAAACACCAGTTATAAGACAGATTATCAGATTAATTTTTGAAAGTGCAAGACTCAACTTGCTTCTTATTTATAAGAAAGCACCTTTTAATATAAAGACAGATAAGCTGAAAGTAAAAGGGTAGAGCAAGATAATATACCAAAATATCAATATCAGATGAAAGGTACATTACAATAAGAAATATTACCAAGAATAAAGATATTTCATAATGATAAAAATGTCAATTCATCAGAGAATATAATAATCTTAAATGTGTGTGCTCCTAATTGCAGAACTTAAAAAATTACAGGGGTCTAAAAACAATGAAAGTGAAAGGTGAAGTAAAGAATCCATAAATATAGATGGAGAATTCAACAATTCTCTCTCCATAATTGATAAAGCAAGTAGACAGCATATCAGGGAGTATATATATGACCTGAAAATACTATCAAGCTAATAGACTTAATGAAATACTTGGAATATTTAACACACGTTCTTTTCAGGAAACATTGAGCAATGTAGGTTTTATTCAAGGTCATAAATACACACACACACACCCCCAAATTCAGAAGAACTGAAATCATACCAAGTGATTAAACTAGAAGCTAGTGACAAATATATCAAGAGAGCTACAAATATTTGAAATTTCCTTTTGATTACTGTTTAACCTCTGACTCACAAGTTTTGATATATTGTACTGTCATTTTTATTTACTTAAAATATTTTCTGAAATTTTTACTTGATATTTTTCTCTTTGACTCTTCCACATAATACATGTGAAATGTAAATAATTCCACTTGAAAAGAAGAAATTTCTCAAATCACTTATCTAAGATTTCACTTTTAGAATCTACAACAAAAAGAATAACTATAACACAAAGCAAGCAGAAGAAAGGACATTATAAACATAAAGCAGAGAATAATCGAACCTATAAATTAATAAAGAAAATCAATAAATCTGGAATCTGGTTCTTTGAAAATATCAATCAATTTAATAACCTTTACATAAATTAACCAACCAAGAAATAGAAAAGACACAAATTACCAGTATTAAATATAAGAAGGAATAACACTACATATAATAGAGACATTGAAAAGAGAATAAGAAATATCAGATCCTTCAGTATAGCAATGAAGTTGAAAGAGACCAGTTCCTTCAAAGATACGTATTTCCAAAAGTCACCTAAGAAAAATAGATAACCAGAAGGATCCTGTATCAAATAAAGAAACTGAATTTGTGGGTAAAACTCTTCCAAAATTAAATCTCCAGGCTCAGATAAAGTGTTGATTTCTACCAAATACTGAAGAATAAAGTAATATTAATCTACATAATTTCTTACAGAAAATTAAGGAAAAACGAACTGAATCAATTTCCAACACTTTGTATAAGCCTAGCATAACTCTAATACCAAGACAACATGAAGTTACCATTAGAAAAGAAGTGAGCAATCGCTAATATCCCTCATAAATATAATGACAAATATCTTAAAGAGAATTGTAAGAAATTCAATCTAGCAACATATAAAAGTAAAAGCATCCAACCAATTGGAGTGTATCCTAGGGAAACAAGGTTCATTCAACACTCAGTAATCATTTCATTCATCATATTTAGAGCCTTAAGAGATAAAACATGATAATCTCAAAAGATGCAGAAAAACCATTTGATAGAATTCTAACTATTCATGATAAAGCTTTTAGTTACCTAGCCATAAAGAGGAACTTTCTTAATCTTATAAGGGTTTCAACAACAAAAAAACTTAGTTAACATCACATCTAATGATGAACAACTGAGTGAATTTCTCCTGAGGCTGGGAGCAAGGTAAAGATGTCCTCTCACCACTACTTTGAAACATTGTGTTGGAAATCCAAGCCAGTGCATTAAGGCAAGAAAAATTAATGCAATGCATACAGATCAGAAAAGAAAAAATAAGTTGATCTCTTTAAATAAATGTTATAATTTTCTAGGTAAAATACTTCTCTGTATAAAAAGAATTCACAAAGAAACCTCTGTAAACTAATGAATTAGTTGAAAAGGTCCAGTTCAAACATAGAAAAATCAACCCTATTTCTGTGTACTTGTAATGAACAAATGGAATTCACAATGGTAAAAAAGGAAAACATTTATAATGACACTATAAAAAGTGAAATACTTAGGTAAAGATCTAACAAAAAATGAGCAGGATCTGTATATTTGAAACTATAAGTTACTGACATAATTTTTTTTTAATTTGAGATATACCATGTTCATGTTGCTGAGTTAAATTAGCCTAACATAAAAGGCTGAATACTGTATGGTTCTGTTGACATGACACTCTGGAAACTAGTAAAACTATAGGAAGGAAAAGAGATCAGTGGTTGCCAAGAGTTGGTTGACAGATAAGAGGGGGTTAGTATGAGGGAATTTCTGGTGGGAACTATTCTGCTTGAAGCTAGGATGGTAGATACAAGATTCTATGTACTGGCTACAATGCATAGAACTGTACAGCACAAAATGTAAATTTTGTTGTATGAAATGTCTTTAAAATCTCAAGCACGATGTTGAGAGATGAGGATTGCAGTTGCCTGAACTGTATATCTTCCCAATTCATATGTTGAATCCTAACCCCCAATATGAATGTAATTATAGCATGAAAACAATTAAGGTCAAATAGGTTATAATGGTAGGACACTAATCTGATGGAATTAGTGTCCTTATCAGAAGAGACACTGGGGAACTTTCTCTTGACTATGTGACAACACAGAAGGAGGGGTGCCATCTGGAAACCAGGAAGAGAACTCTCACCAGAAACTGAATTGACTAGCACCTTGTTCTCTGACTTCTCAGTCTCCAGAACTGTTAGAAAATAAATTTCTGTCGTTTAAATTACCAAGTGTATGATGTTTTGTTACGGCAGCCCAAGTTGACTAATACAAGGACTAGCCAAGTGAATCTCAGTGTGTTATAAATAAGCTAAATAACCACATTGAAGGAGATGGAGAAGAAAGGAGCTGACCTAAGTAATGTGGGAAAACGGTATTTTGACTGGATACCTAATGGCTAAAGACAAAAAAAAAAAAAAAACTTTACACTGTTTACTATAGTTGGTCGTTACTTTTTTCTCACAAAGGTATGGCTTCAGAACTCTGAAACTATTTTATTTATGTATTAAGATTGAACAAAAATCTAAATGTATTATAGATAAAAAATTACATTTCTTACTATAGGAAAATGAAATTACCAAATAATGAAATGAAGAAAGCTATAATGAGCTCACTGCTCCTGGATTAGAATAGGAGTCATTTTATGGACTCATTTAAAAAATATATTTATAGAAAAATAGAAATAGAAATATCAGTGTATGTTTGTGCATGGTTAGTATGCATACTTACATTCCCTTGCATTATTCATTCATAGGAATTTAAAGCAAGATACCATCTAGCACCCAGGTGATGGTTTCTAAATACTGTTTTCTAATAAAAGAAACTAGGGCTTATTGAAGAACTGGTCATTCCAGGGCTTGTGTAGGAGAAAACAAGATAAACAGGAACCATCTTGTTGGTTCCATAAAGTAGGGAACTGCTAGATGAGAAAAGGAGAGGCAAGGAAAGAGAGAAGGATGGAAGGAGAAAGGGAGGGAAGGAGGAGGGAACAGGAATAGAGAAAGGAAGTGAAGGAAGGAGAGAAGGAAGGAAGGAAGGAAGGGGAGAAAGGAAGAGGAGAAAGGAAGGGTGGGAATTTATTGAAAGGGTATCATAGATAACCTGAAAGACTTCCCAGTGGCCACAAAATAAAAAATATAACTAGGGGTAGTATTGGACCATAACTGAAAGAACACCAGAATAAATATCCATGTGTCCATATTGCTATAAATAAATAAAAAATAAATGAAGAAGAACAGCACTTTCTTACAGAAGCATTCCAGTTAGTATTGTAGAAGTAATAAAGAACTTGAAAATTGTTATTGAAACACAAGAGTAGTAATTGCCACAGATAAGATCCACTGATGGATATTAAAATTAGTGGATGAAAGTTTAAGTGGAAACAAGATATTTGCATAGTCTCGAAGTAATCTACCAAATATTTAGTACTTGCAAAAGGAAAAAAAAATAGGAATTTTGTCTTGCAGAATTCTGATAGATAACACTCTTCAGTCAAGTGATCAAGATTAACATTAACAGCAGTAAGTCACGATGATACCATATACCCCTGATATTATTCAATGAGGGCATATCACCTCTATTATATTTTCCCAAAATACAAAACCTCATTCTAGTAAGATTAAAAGCCAAACAAACCTATATAGAAAAATCTTAAAAAATAACTGTCCAATACTCTTCTAAAGTATCAAGGTCATGAAAGATAAGGGATGACTGAGGAATTCTCTTAAGTCAGAAATGACTCAAGATACATGACAACTAAATGTGGAGTGGTGGACAATGTCCTGAAAATACTTATTAATAGCTCCAAGTTTTGAGAGTAGAAGGCTAAGGAAAATTCTTGTTTATTTTCATTTGTGGCAAACCAGGTGGCTCTGAGGAAAAGATATGTGAAACAAGAGCATTAGACAAATAGTGATAACTTACTCCGATAAAAATAAAGGCAGCAAACAACACTTCCCATAGAATCAGAGAATGAGCTACATTCAAAGTGAGTCACAAGATGAGAATATGATTCAGACCCCCCAACCCAAAGAGCAAAGCCTTGAATAGAACATTCAGTAAAGTCTCAGCAAAGAAAGCAAAGCTAAATTCCTTCACCAAGTCTATTTTTGCCCAGGTTTATGCTCTTAAGTATGTTACACAAAAGGCTCAAATAGACAACTTTCCTTCCAATTATAGCTTGGAATGGAGACAAATATATTTTGGATAAGATCCAAAGAAAGCCAAGCGTCATATAAAAATAAATGAATGGTTTGCATTTCACTGCCTATGTTAAGAGTGAGCAAAAGGTGAGGAAAGTATGATTGTACAAATATAATATTACCTCCCCCTGAAAAAAGAAAGAAAACAAGTGAAAGAAAAGAGAAAAAAGATGCTATGGAGCCAATTTGGAAGAATATACATGATCAAAGAAATTATTAGCTAATAGTGAAACTGACACAGTAGCAACCATCAAAATTACCTAATTGCACTCTAAAAGATGAAAACATATTAATCTCATGCTCTGTAATTCCAGGTTGTCTATTGTAGCACGGTACCCTCAGAGGGAATTTAAAACATATTTTAGATTCCCA